>NW_026614110.1:0-29489 GCF_026230105.1 Diorhabda sublineata | reverse complement strand
TAATTTTCAAAGTCTATCGTCCTCATTTGAAGTCGAATTTCAACATTTCTTATATATTTGAGTGAGTTTGCATCTAACTTTGTCAGATATCGCTCGATTTACATTCATTGAAGCCCCCATTGAGGTCGATTGTCACTTTGTGTTGATTGAAAATTTTCAAAGTCTATCTTTCTCATTTGAAGCTAGAATTTCAACATCTTCTTATATATTTTTGAATGAGTTTGCATCTAACATTTGTCAGATATCGTCGATTTACATTCATTGAAGTCGATTGTCACTTTGTGTTGATTGAATATTTTCAAAGTCCTATATCTTCCTCATCTTGAAGTCGAATTTCAACAATTTTTTATATATATTTGAATGAGTTTTGCCATCTAACTTTGTCATATATCGTTGATTTACATTCATTGAAGCCCATTGAAGCCGATTGTCACTTTGTTTTGATTGAAAATTTTCAAAGTCTATCTTCCTCATTTGAAGTCGAATTTCTACATTTCTCATATATTTGAATGAGTTTGCATCTAACTTTGTCAGATATCGTCGATTCTACATCCATTGAAGCCCACTGAAGTCGATTGTCACTTTGTGTTGATTGAAAATTTTCAAAGTCTATCGTCCTCATTTGAAGTCGAATTTCAACATTTCTTATATATTTGAGTGAGTTTGCGTCTAACTTTGTCAGATATCGTCGATTTACATTCATTGAAGCCCCATTGAGGTCGATTGTCACTTTGTGTTGATTGAAAATTTTCAAAGTCTATCTTTCTCATTTTGAAGTAGAATTTCAACATTTCTATATATATTTGAATGAAGTTTGCCATACTAACTTTGTCAGATATCGTCGATTTACATTCATTGAAGTCGATTGTCACTTTGTGTTGATTGAATATTTTCAAAGTCTATCTTCCTCATTTGAAGTCGAATTTCAACAAATTTTTTATATATTTGAATGAGTTTGCAATCTAACTTTGTCATATATCGTTGATTTACATTCATTGAAGCCCATTGAAGCCGATTGTCACTTTGTTTTGATTGAAAATTTTCAAAGTCTATCTTCCTCATTTGAAGTCGAATTTCTACATTTCTCATATATTTTGAATGAGTTTGCATCTAACTTTTGTCAGATATCGTCGATTTACATTCATTGAAGCCCATTGAGGTCGATTGTCACTTTGTGTTGATTGAAAATTTTCAAAGTCTATCTTCCTCATTTGGAGTCGAATTTCAACATTTCTTTTATATTTGAATGAGTTTGCATCAACTTTGTCAGATATCGTCGATTTACATTCATTGAAGCCCCATTGAAGTCGATTGTCACTTTGTGTTGATTGAAAATTTTCAAAGTCTATCTTCCTCATTTGAAGTCGAATTTCAACAATTTTTTATATATATTTGAATGAGTTCTGCATCTAACTTTGTCAGATATCGTCGATTAACATCCATTGAAGCCCACTGAAGTCGATTGTCACTTTGTGTTGAATTGAAAATTTTCAAAGTCTATCGTCCCTCATTTGAAGTCGAATTTCAACATTACTTATATATTTGAGTGACGTTCTGCATCTAACTTTGTCAGATATCGTCGATTTTACATCATTGAAGCCCATTGAGGTCGATTGTCACTTTGTGTGTTGATTGAAAATTTTCAAAGTCTATCTTCCCTCATTTGAAGATAGAATTTCAACATTTCTTAATATATTTTGAATGAGTTTGCCATCTAACTTTGTCAGATATCGTCGATTTACATTCATCTGAAGTCGATTGTCACTTTGTGTTGATTGAATATTTTCAAAGTCTATACTTCCTCATTTGAAGTCGAATTTCAACAATTTTTTATATATTTGAATGAAGTTTGCATCTAACTTTGTCAGATATCGTCGATTTACATTCATTGAAGCCCCATTGAAGCCGCATTGTCACTTTGTTTTGATTGAAAATTTTCAAAGTCTATCTTCTCTCATTTGGAGTCGAATTTTCAACATTTCTCTTTATATTTGAATGAGTTTGCCATCAACTTTGTCAGATATCGTCGATATACATTCATTGAAGCCCATTGAAGTCGATTGTCACTTTGTGTTGATTGAAAATTTTCAAAGTTTATCTTCCTCATTTGAAGTTGAATTTCAACATTTCTCTTATATATTTTGAATGAGTTTGCATCTGACTTTGTCAGATATCGTCGATTAATATCCATTGAAGCCCATTGAAGTCGATTGTCAATTTGTGTTGATTGAAAATTTTCAAAGTCTATCTTCCTCATTTGAAGTCGAATTTCAACAATTTTTTATATATTTGACTGAGTTTGCATCTAACTTTGTCAGATATCATCGATTAACATCCATTGAAGCCAAGCCCACTGAAAGTCGATTGTCACTTTGTGTTGATTGAAAATTTTCAAAGTACTATCGTCCTCATTTGAAGTCGAATTTCAACATTTCTTATATATATTGAATGAGTTATGCATCCTAACTTTGTCCAGATATCGTCGATTTACATTCATTGAAACCCATTGAAGCCGATTGTCACTTTGTTTTGATTGAAAATTTTCAAAGTCTATCTTCCTCATTTGAAGTCGAATTTCTACATTTTCTCATATATTTGAATGAGTTTGCATCTAACTTTGTCAGATATCGTCGATTTACATTCATTGAAGCCCATTGAGGTCGATTGTCACTTTGTGTTGATTGAAAATTTTCAAAGTCTATCTTCCTCATTTGGAAGTCGAATTTCAACATTTCTTTTATATTTGAATGAGTTTGCATCTAACTTTGTCAGATATCGTCGATTAACATCCATTGAAGCCAGCCCACTGAAGTCGATTGTCACTTTGTGTTGATTGAAAATTTTCAAAGTCTATCGTCCTCATTTGAAGTCGAATTTCAACATTTCTATATATATTTGAGTGAGTTTGCATCCTAACTTTGTCATATATCATTGATTTACATTCATTGAAGCCCATTGAAGCCGATTGTCACTTTGTTTTGATTGAAAATTTTCAAAAGTCTATCTTCCTCATTGAAGTCGAATTTCTACATTTCTCAATATATTTGAATGAGTTTGCATCCTAACTTTGTCAGATATCAGTCGATTTACATTCATTGAAGCCCATTGAGCGTCGATTGTCACTTTGTGTTGATTGAAATTTTCAAAGTCTATCTTCCTCATTTGAGAGTCGAATTTCAACATTTCTTTTATATTTGAATGAGTTTGCATCAACTTTGTCAGATATCGTCGATTTACATTCATTGAAGCCCCATTGAAGTCGATTGTCACTTTGTGTTGAATTGAAAATTTTCAAAGTTTATCTTCCTCATTTGAAGTTGAATTTCAACATCTTCTTATATATTTGAATGAGTTTGCATCTGACTTTGTCAGATATCCGTCGATTTAACATCCATTGAAGCCCATTGAAGTCAGATTGTCACTTTGTTTTGCATTGAAAATTTTCAAAGTCTATCTTCCTCATTTGAAGTCGAAATTTCTACATTTCTCAATATATTTTGAATGAAGTTTGCATCTAACCTTTAGTCAGATATCGTCGATTTACATTCATTGAAGCCCATTGAGGTCGATTGTCACTTTGTGCTTGATTGAAATTTTCAAAGTCTAACTTCCTAATTTGAAGTCGAATTTCAACAATTTCTCATATATTTGAAAGTGAGATGCAAACTCATTCAAATATATGAGAAATGTAGAAATTCGACTTCAAATGAGGAAGATAGACTTTGAAAATTTTCAATCAAAACAAAGTGACAATCGACTTCAATGGGCTTCAATGGATGTTAATCGACGATATCTGACAAAGTCAGATGCAAACTCATTCAAATATATAAGAAATGTTGAAATTCAACTTCAAATGAGGAAGATAAACTTTGAAAATTTTCAATCAACACAAAGTGACAATCGACTTCAATGGGCTTCAATGAATGTAAATCGACGATATCTGACAAAGTTGATGCAAACTCATTCAAATATAAAAGAAATGTTGAAATTCGACTCCAAATGAGGAAGATAGACTTTGAAAATTTTCAATCAACACAAAGTGACAAATCGACCTCAATGGGCCTTCAATGAATGTAAATCGACGATATCTGACAAAGTTAGATGCAAACTCATTCAAATATATGAGAAATGTAGAAATTCGACTTCAAATGAGCGAAGATAGACTTTTGAAAATTTTCAATCAAAACAAAGTGACAATCGGCTTCAATGGGCTTCAATGAATGTAAATCAATGATATATGACAAAGTTAGATGCAAACTCACTCAAATATATAAGAAATGTTGAAATTCGACTTCAAATGAGGACGATAGACTTTGAAAATTTTCAATCAACACAAAGTGACAATCGACTTCAGTGGGCTGGCTTCAATGGATGTTAATCGACGATATCTGACAAAGTTAGATGCAAACTCATTCAAATATAAAAGAAATGTTGAAATTCGACTCCAAATGAGGAAGATAGACTTTGAAAAATTTTCAATCAACACAAAGTGACAATCGACCCTCAATGGGCTTCAATGAATGTAAATCGACGATATCTGACAAAGTTAGATGCAAACTCATTCAAATATATGAGAAATGTAGAAATTCGACTTCAAATGAGGAAGATAGACTTTGAAAATTTTTCAATCAAAACAAAGTGACAATCGGCTTCAATGGGTTTCAATGAATGTAAATCGACGATATCTGACAAAGTTAGATGCAAACTCATTCAAATATATAAGAAATGTTGAAATTCGACTTCAAATGAGGACGATAGACTTTGAAAATTTTCAATCAACACAAAGTGACAATCGACTTCAGTGGGCTGGCTTCAATGGATGTTAATCGATGATATCTGACAAAGTTAGATGCAAACTCAGTCAAATATATAAAAAATTGTTGAAATTCGACTTCAAATGAGGAAGATAGACTTTGAAAATTTTCAATCAACACAAATTGACAATCGACTTCAATGGGCTTCAATGGATATTAATCGACGATATCTGACAAAGTCAGATGCAAACTCATTCAAATATATAAGAAATGTTGAAATTCAACTTCAAATGAGGAAGATAAACTTTGAAAATTTTCAATCAACACAAAGTGACAATCGACTTCAATGGGCTTCAATGAATGTATATCGACGATATCTGACAAAGTTGATGCAAACTCATTCAAATATAAAAGAAATGTTGAAATTCGACTCCAAATGAGGAAGATAGACTTTGAAAATTTTCAATCAAAACAAAGTGACAATCGGCTTCAATGGGCTTCAATGAATGTAAATCGACGATATCTGACAAAGTTAGATGCAAACTCATTCAAATATATAAAAAATTGTTGAAATTCGACTTCAAATGAGGAAGATAGACTTTGAAAATATTCAATCAACACAAAGTGACAATCGACTTCAATGAATGTAAATCGACGATATCTGACAAAGTTAGATGCAAACTCATTCAAATATATAAGAAATGTTGAAATTCTACTTCAAATGAGGAAGATAGACTTTGAAAATTTTCAATCAACACAAAGTGACAATCGACCTCAATGGGCTTCAATGAATGTAAATCGACGATATCTGACAAAGTTAGATGCAAACTCACTCAAATATATAAGTAATGTTGAAATTCGACTTCAAATGAGGACGATAGACTTTGAAAATTTTCAATCAACACAAAGTGACAATCGACTTCAGTGGGCTTCAATGGATGTTAATCGACGATATCTGACAAAGTTAGATGCAAACTCATTCAAATATATAAAAAATTGTTGAAATTCGACTTCAAATGAGGAAGATAGACTTTGAAAATTTTCAATCAACACAAAGTGACAATCGACTTCAATGGGCTTCAATGAATGTAAATCGACGATATCTGACAAAGTTGATGCAAACTCATTCAAATATAAAAGAAATGTTGAAATTCGACTCCAAATGAGGAAGATAGACTTTGAAAATTTTCAATCAACACAAAGTGACAATCGACCTCAATGGGCTTCAATGAATGTAAATCGACGATATCTGACAAAGTTAGATGCAAACTCATTCAAATATATGAGAAATGTAGAAATTCGACTTCAAATGAGGAAGATAGACTTTGAAAATTTTCAATCAAAACAAAGTGACAATCGGCTTCAATGCGGCTTCAATGAATGTAAATCAACGATATATGACAAAGTTAGATGCAAACTCATTCAAATATATAAAAAATTGTTGAAATTCGACTTCAAATGAGGAAGATAGACTTTGAAAATATTCAATCAACACAAAGTGACAATCGACTTCAATGAATGTAAATCGACGATATCTGACAAAGTTAGATGCAAACTCATTCAAATATATAAGAAATGTTGAAATTCTACTTCAAATGAGAAAGATAGACTTTGAAAATTTTCAATCAACACAAAGTGACAATCGACCTCAATGGGCTTCAATGAATGTAAATCGACGATATCTGACAAAGTTAGACGCAAACTCACTCAAATATATAAGAAATGTTGAAATTCGACTTCAAATGAGGACGATAGACTTTGAAAATTTTCAATCAACACAAAGTGACAATCGACTTCAGTGGGCTTCAATGGATGTAAATCGACGATATCTGACAAAGTTAGATGCAAACTCATTCAAATATATGAGAAATGTAGAAATTCGACTTCAAATGAGGAAGATAGACTTTGAAAATTTTCAATCAAAACAAAGTGACAATCGGCTTCAATGCGGCTTCAATGAATGTAAATCAACGATATATGACAAAGTTAGATGCAAACTCATTCAAATATATAAAAAATTGTTGAAATTCGACTTTCAAATGAGGAAGATAGACTTTGAAAATATTCAATCAACACCAAAGTGACAATCGACTTCAATGAATGTAAATCGACGATATCTGACAAAGTTAGATGCAAACTCATTCAAATATATAAGAAATGTTGAAATTCTACTTCAAATGAGAAAGATAGACTTTGAAAATTTTCAATCAACACAAAGTGACAATCGACCTCAATGGGCTTCAATGAATGTAAATCGACGATATCTGACAAAGTTAGATGCAAACTCACTCAAATATATAAGAAATGTTGAAATTCGACTTCAAATGAGGACGATAGACTTTGAAAATTAATCAACACAAAGTGACAATCGACTTCAATGGGCTTCAATGGATGTTAATCGACGATATCTGACAAAGTCAGATGCAAACTCAATCAAATATATGAGAAATGTTGAAATTCAACTTCAAATGAGGAAGATAGACTTTGAAAATTTTCAATCAACACAAAGTGACAATCGACTTCAGTGGGCTGGCTTCAATGGATGTTAATCGACGATATCTGACAAAGTTAGATGCAAACTCATTCAAATATATAAAAAATTGTTGAAATTCGACTTCAAATGAGGAAGATAGACTTTGAAAATTTTCAATCAACACAAAGTGACAATCGACTTCAATGGGCTTCAATGGATGTTAATCGACGATATCTGACAAAGTTAGATGCAAACTCACTCAAATATATAAGAAATGTTGAAATTCGACTTCAAATGAGGACGATAGACTTTGAAAATTTTCAATCAACACAAAGTGACAATCGACTTCAGTGGGCTGGCTTCAATGGATGTTAATCGACGATATCTGACAAAGTTAGATGCAAACTCATTCAAATATATAAAAAATTGTTGAAATTCGACTTCAAATGAGGAAGATAGACTTTGAAAATTTTCAATCAACACAAAGTGACAATCGACTTCAATGGGCTTCAATGGATGTTAATCGACGATATCTGACAAAGTCAGATGCAAACTCATTCAAATATATGAGAAATGTTGAAATTCAACTTCAAATGAGGAAGATAAACTTTGAAAATTTTCAATCAACACAAAGTGACAATCGACTTCAATGGGCCTCAATGAATGTATATCGACGATATCTGACAAAGTTGATGCAAACTCATTCAAATATAAAAGAAATGTTGAAATTCGACTCCAAATGAGGAAGATAGACTTTGAAAATTTTCAATCAACACAAAGTGACAATCGACCTCAATGGGCTTCAATGAATGTAAATCGACGATATCTGACAAAGTTAGATGCAAACTCATTCAAATATATGAGAAATGTAGAAATTCGACTTCAAATGAGGAAGATAGACTTTGAAAATTTTCAATCAAAACAAAGTGACAATCGGCTTCAATGGGTTTCAATGAATGTAAATCGACGATATCTGACAACGTTAGATGCAAACTCATTCAAATATATAAGAAATGTTGAAATTCGACTTCAAATGAGGACGATAGACTTTGAAAATTTTCAATCAACACAAAGTGACAATCGACTTCAATGGGCTTCAATGGATGTTAATCGACGATATCTGACAAAGTTAGATGCAAACTCACTCAAATATATAAGAAATGTTGAAATTCGACTTCAAATGAGGACGATAGACTTTGAAAATTTTCAATCAACACAAAGTGACAATCGACTTCAGTGGGCTGGCTTCAATGGATGTTAATCGACGATATCTGACAAAGTTAGATGCAAACTCATTCAAATATATAAAAAATTGTTGAAATTCGACTTCAAATGAGGAAGATAGACTTTGAAAATTTTCAATCAACACAAAGTGACAATCGACTTCAATGGGCTTCAATGGATGTTAATCGACGATATCTGACAAAGTCAGATGCAAACTCATTCAAATATATGAGAAATGTTGAAATTCAACTTCAAATGAGGAAGATAAACTTTGAAAATTTTCAATCAACACAAAGTGACAATCGACTTCAATGGGCCTCAATGAATGTATATCGACGATATCTGACAAAGTTGATGCAAACTCATTCAAATATAAAAGAAATGTTGAAATTCGACTCCAAATGAGGAAGATAGACTTTGAAAATTTTCAATCAACACAAAGTGACAATCGACCTCAATGGGCTTCAATGAATGTAAATCGACGATATCTGACAAAGTTAGATGCAAACTCATTCAAATATATGAGAAATGTAGAAATTCGACTTCAAATGAGGAAGATAGACTTTGAAAATTTTCAATCAAAACAAAGTGACAATCGGCTTCAATGGGTTTCAATGAATGTAAATCGACGATATCTGACAACGTTAGATGCAAACTCATTCAAATATATAAGAAATGTTGAAATTCGACTTCAAATGAGGACGATAGACTTTGAAAATTTTCAATCAACACAAAGTGACAATCGACTTCAGTGGGCTGGCTTCAATGGATGTTAATCGATGATATCTGACAAAGTTAGATGCAAACTCAGTCAAATATATAAAAAATTGTTGAAATTCGACTTCAAATGAGGAAGATAGACTTTGAAAATTTTCAATCAACACAAAGTGACAATCGACTTCAATGGGCTTCAATGGATGTTAATCGACGATATCTGACAAAGTCAGATGCAAACTCATTCAAATATATAAGAAATGTTGAAATTCAACTTCAAATGAGGAAGATAAACTTTGAAAATTTTCAATCAACACAAAGTGACAATCGACTTCAATGGGCTTCAATGAATGTATATCGACGATATCTGACAAAGTTGATGCAAACTCATTCAAATATAAAAGAAATGTTGAAATTCGACTCCAAATGAGGAAGATAGACTTTGAAAATTTTCAATCAACACAAAGTGACAATCGACCTCAATGGGCTTCAATGAATGTAAATCGACGATATCTGACAAAGTTAGATGCAAACTCATTCAAATATATGAGAAATGTAGAAATTCGACTTCAAATGAGGAAGATAGACTTTGAAAATTTTCAATCAAAACAAAGTGACAATCGGCTTCAATGGGCTTCAATGAATGTAAATCGACGATATCTGACAAAGTTAGATGCAAACTCATTCAAATATATAAAAAATTGTTGAAATTCCACTTCAAATGAGGAAGATAGACTTTGAAAATATTCAATCAACACAAAGTGACAATCGACTTCAATGAATGTAAATCGACGATATCTGACAAAGTTAGATGCAAACTCATTCAAATATATAAGAAATGTTGAAATTCTACTTCAAATGAGGAAGATAGACTTTGAAAATTTTCAATCAACACAAAGTGACAATCGACCTCAATGGGCTTCAATGAATGTAAATCGACGATATCTGACAAAGTTAGATGCAAACTCACTCAAATATATAAGTAATGTTGAAATTCGACTTCAAATGAGGACGATAGACTTTGAAAATTTTCAATCAACACAAAGTGACAATCGACTTCAGTGGGCTTCAATGGATGTTAATCGACGATATCTGAGAAAGTTAGATGCAAACTCATTCAAATATATAAAAAATTGTTGAAATTCGACTTCAAATGAGGAAGATAGACTTTGAAAATTTCCAATCAACACAAAGTGACAATCGACTTCAATGAATGTAAATCGACGATATCTGACAAAGTTAGATGCAAACTCATTCAAATATATAAGAAATGTTGAAATTCGACTTCAAATGAGGAAGATAGACTTTGAAAATTTTCAATCAACACAAAGTGACAATCGACCTCAATGGGCTTCAATGAATGTAAATCGACGATATCTGACAAAGTTAGATGCAAACTCATTCAAATATATGAGAAATGTAGAAATTCGACTTCAAATGAGGAAGATAGACTTTGAAAATTTTCAATCAACACAAAGTGACAATCGACTTCAATGGGCTTCAATGGATGTTAATCGACGATATCTGACAAAGTCAGATGCAAACTCATTCAAATATATAAGAAATGTTGAAAATCAACTTCAAATGAGGAAGATAAACTTTGAAAATTTTCAATCAACAAAAAGTGACAATCGACTTCAATGGGCTTCAATGAATGTAGAAATTCGACTTCAAATGAGGAAGATAGACTTTGAAAATTTTCAATCAAAACAAAGTGACAATCGACTTCAATGGGCTTCAATGGATGTTAATCGACGATATCTGACAAAGTCAGATGCAAACTCATTCAAATATATAAGAAATGTTGAAATTCAACTTCAAATGAGGAAGATAAACTTTGAAAATTTTCAATCAACACAAAGTAACAATCGACTTCAATGGGCTTCAATGAATGTAAATCGACGATATCTGACAAAGTTGATGCAAACTCATTCAAATATAAAAGAAATGTTGAAATTCGACTCCAAATGAGGAAGATAGACTTTGAAAATTTTCAATCAACACAAAGTGACAATCGACCTCAATGGGCTTCAATGAATGTAAATCGACGATATCTGACAAAGTTAGATGCGAACTCATTCAAATATATGAGAAATGTAGAAATTCGACTTCAAATGAGGAAGATAGACTTTGAAAATTTTCAATCAAAACAAAGTGACAATCGGCTTCAATGGGCTTCAATGAATGTAAATCGACGATATCTGACAAAGTTAGATGCAAACTCATTCAAATATATAAAAAATTGTTGAAATTCGACTTCAAATGAGGAAGATAGACTTTGAAAATATTCAATCAACACAAAGTGACAATCGACTTCAATGAATGTAAATCGACGATATCTGACAAAGTTAGATGCAAACTCATTCAAATATATAAGAAATGTTGAAATTCTACTTCAAATGAGGAAGATAGACTTCGAAAATTTTCAATCAACACAAAGTGACAATCGACCTCAATGGGCTTCAATGAATGTAAATCGACGATATCTGACGAAGTTAGATGCAAACTCACTCAAATATATAAGAAATGTTGAAATTCGACTTCAAATGAGGACGATAGACTTTGAAAATTTTCAATCAACACAAAGTGACAATCGACTTCAATGGGCTTCAATGAATGTAAATCGACGATATCTGACAAAGTTGATGCAAACTCATTCAAATATATAAGAAATGTTGAAAATCAACTTCAAATGAGGAAGATAAACTTTGAAAATTTTCAATCAACAAAAAGTGACAATCGACTTCAATGGGCTTCAATGAATGTAGAAATTCGACTTCAAATGAGGAAGATAGACTTTGAAAATTTTCAATCAAAACAAAGTGACAATCGACTTCAATGGGCTTCAATGGATGTTAATCGACGATATCTGACAAAGTCAGATGCAAACTCATTCAAATATATAAGAAATGTTGAAATTCAACTTCAAATGAGGAAGATAAACTTTGAAAATTTTCAATCAACACAAAGTAACAATCGACTTCAATGGGCTTCAATGAATGTAAATCGACGATATCTGACAAAGTTGATGCAAACTCATTCAAATATAAAAGAAATGTTGAAATTCGACTCCAAATGAGGAAGATAGACTTTGAAAATTTTCAATCAACACAAAGTGACAATCGACCTCAATGGGCTTCAATGAATGTAAATCGACGATATCTGACAAAGTTAGATGCGAACTCATTCAAATATATGAGAAATGTAGAAATTCGACTTCAAATGAGGAAGATAGACTTTGAAAATTTTCAATCAAAACAAAGTGACAATCGGCTTCAATGGGCTTCAATGAATGTAAATCGACGATATCTGACAAAGTTAGATGCAAACTCATTCAAATATATAAAAAATTGTTGAAATTCGACTTCAAATGAGGAAGATAGACTTTGAAAATATTCAATCAACACAAAGTGACAATCGACTTCAATGAATGTAAATCGACGATATCTGACAAAGTTAGATGCAAACTCATTCAAATATATAAGAAATGTTGAAATTCTACTTCAAATGAGGAAGATAGACTTAGAAAATTTTCAATCAACACAAAGTGACAATCGACCTCAATGGGCTTCAATGAATGTAAATCGACGATATCTGACGAAGTTAGATGCAAACTCACTCAAATATATAAGAAATGTTGAAATTCGACTTCAAATGAGGACGATAGACTTTGAAAATTTTCAATCAACACAAAGTGACAATCGACTTCAATGGGCTTCAATGGATGTTAATCGACGATATCTGAAAAAGTCAGATGCAAACTCATTCAAATAGATGAGAAATGTTGAAATTCAACTTCAAATGAGGAAGATAAACTTTGAAAATTTTCAATCAACACAAAGTGACAATCGACTTCAATGGGCTTCAATGAAGGTATATCGACGATATCTGACAAAGTTGGTGCAAACTCATTCAAATATAAAAGAAATGTTGAAATTCGACTCCAAATGAGGAAGATAGACTTTGAAAATTTTCAATCAACACAAAGTGACAATCGACCTCAATTGGCTTCAATGAATGTAAATCGGCGATATCTGACAAAGTTAGATGCAAACTCATTCAAATATATGAGAAATGTAGAAATTCGACTTCAAATGAGGAAGATAGACTTTGAAAATATTCAATCAACAAAAAGTGACAATCGACTTCAATGAATGTATATCGACGATATCTGACAAAGTTAGATGCAAACTCATTCAAATATATAAGAAATGTTGAAATTCTACTTCAAATGAGGAAGATAGACTTTGAAAATTTTCAATCAACACAAAGTGACAATCGACCTCAATGGGCTTCAATGAATGTAAATCGACGATATCTGACAAAGTTAGATGCAAACTCACTCAAATATATAAGAAATGTTGAAATTCGACTTCAAATGAGGACGATAGACTTTGAAAATTTTCAATCAACACAAAGTGACAATCGACTTCAATGGGCTTCAATGGATGTTAATCGACGATATCTGAAAATGTCAGATGCAAACTCATTCAAATATATAAGAAATGTTGAAATTCAACTTCAAATGAGGAAGATAAACTTTGAAAATTTTCAATCAACACAAAGTGACAATCGACTTCAATGGGCTTCAATGAATGTATATCGACGATATCTGACAAAGTTGGTGCAAACTCATTCAAATATAAAAGAAATGTTGAAATTCGACTCCAAATGAGGAAGATAGACTTTGAAAATTTTCAATCAACACAAAGTGACAATCGACCTCAATTGGCTTCAATGAATGTAAATCGGCGATATCTGACAAAGTTAGATGCAAACTCATTCAAATATATGAGAAATGTAGAAATTCGACTTCAAATGAGGAAGATAGACTTTGAAAATTTTCAATCAAAACAAAGTGACAATCGGCTTCAATGGGCTTCAATGAATGTAAATCGACGATATCTGACAAAGTTAGATGCAAACTCATTCAAATATATAAAAAATTGTTGAAATTCGACTTCAAATGAGGAAGATAGACTTTGAAAATATTCAATCGACAAAAAGTGACAATCGACTTCAATGAATGTAAATCGACGATATCTGACAAAGTTAGATGCAAACTCATTCAAATATATAAGAAATGTTGAAATTCTACTTCAAATGAGGAAGATAGACTTCGAAAATTTTCAATCAACACAAAGTGACAATCGACCTCAATGGGCTTCAATGAATGTAAATCGACGATATCTGACGAAGTTAGATGCAAACTCACTCAAATATATAAGAAATGTTGAAATTCAACTTCAAATGAGGACGATAGACTTTGAAAATTTTCAATCAACACAAAGTGACAATCGACTTCAATGGGCTTCAATGAAGGTATATCGACGATATCTGACAAAGTTGGTGCAAACTCATTCAAATATAAAAGAAATGTTGAAATTCGACTCCAAATGAGGAAGATAGACTTTGAAAATTTTCAATCAACACAAAGTGACAATCGACCTCAATTGGCTTCAATGAATGTAAATCGGCGATATCTGACAAAGTTAGATGCAAACTCATTCAAATATATGAGAAATGTAGAAATTCGACTTCAAATGAGGAAGATAGACTTTGAAAATTTTCAATCAAAACAAAGTGACAATCGGCTTCAATGGGCTTCAATGAATGTAAATCGACGATATCTGACAAAGTTAGATGCAAACTCATTCAAATATATAAAAAATTGTTGAAATTGGACTTCAAATGAGGAAGATAGACTTTGAAAATATTCAATCAACAAAAAGTGACAATCGACTTCAATGAATGTAAATCGACGATATCTGACAAAGTTAGATGCAAACTCATTCAAATATATAAGAAATGTTGAAATTCTACTTCAAATGAGGAAGATAGACTTTGAAAATTTTCAATCAACACAAAGTGACAATCGACCTCAATGGGCTTCAATGAATGTAAATCGACGATATCTGACAAAGTTAGATGCAAACTCACTCAAATATATAAGAAATGTTGAAATTCGACTTCAAATGAGGACGATAGACTTTGAAAATTTTCAATCAACACAAAGTGACAATCGACTTCAATGGGCTTCAATGGATGTTAATCGACGATATCTGAAAATGTCAGATGCAAACTCATTCAAATATATAAGAAATGTTGAAATTCAACTTCAAATGAGGAAGATAAACTTTGAAAATTTTCAATCAACACAAAGTGACAATCGACTTCAATGGGCTTCAATGAATGTATATCGACGATATCTGACAAAGTTGGTGCAAACTCATTCAAATATAAAAGAAATGTTGAAATTCGACTCCAAATGAGGAAGATAGACTTTGAAAATTTTCAATCAACACAAAGTGACAATCGACCTCAATTGGCTTCAATGAATGTAAATCGGCGATATCTGACAAAGTTAGATGCAAACTCATTCAAATATATGAGAAATGTAGAAATTCGACTTCAAATGAGGAAGATAGACTTTGAAAATTTTCAATCAAAACAAAGTGACAATCGGCTTCAATGGGCTTCAATGAATGTAAATCGACGATATCTGACAAAGTTAGATGCAAACTCATTCAAATATATAAAAAATTGTTGAAATTCGACTTCAAATGAGGAAGATAGACTTTGAAAATATTCAATCGACAAAAAGTGACAATCGACTTCAATGAATGTAAATCGACGATATCTGACAAAGTTAGATGCAAACTCATTCAAATATATAAGAAATGTTGAAATTCTACTTCAAATGAGGAAGATAGACTTTGAAAATTTTCAATCAACACAAAGTGACAATCGACCTCAATGGGCTTCAATGAATGTAAATCGACGATATCTGACAAAGTTAGATGCAAACTCACTCAAATATATAAGAAATGTTGAAATTCGACTTCAAATGAGGACGATAGACTTTGAAAATTTTCAATCAAAACAAAGTGACAATCGGCTTCAATGGGCTTCAATGAATGTAAATCGACGATATCTGACAAAGTTAGTTGCGAACTCATTCAAATATATAAAAAATTGTTGAAATTCGACTTCAAATGAGGAAGATAGACTTTGAGAATTTTCAATCAACACAAAGTGACAATCGACCTCAATGGGCTTCAATGAATGTAAATCGACGATATCTGACAAAGTTAGATGCAAACTCACTCAAATATATGAGAAATGTTGAAATTCGACTTCAAATGAGGACGATAGACTTTGAAAATTTTCAATCAACACAAAGTGACAATCGACTTCAGTGGGCTTCAATGGATGTTAATCGACGATATCTGACAAAGTTAGATGCAAACTCATTCAAATATATAAAAAATTGTTGAAATTCGACTTCAAATGAGGAAGATAGACTTGGAAAATTTCCAATCAACACGTGACAATCGACTTCAATGGGCTTCAATGGATGTTAATCGACGATATCTGACAAAGTCAGATGCAAACTCATTCAAATATATAAGAAATGTTGAAATTCAACTTCAAATGAGGAAGATAAACTTTGAAAATTTTCAATCAACACAAAGTGACAATCGACTTCAATGGGCTTCAATGAATGTATATCGACGATATCTGACAAAGTTGATGCAAACTCATTCAAATATAAAAGAAATGTTGAAATTCGACTCCAAATGAGGAAGATAGACTTTGAAAATTTTCAATCAACACAAAGTGACAATCGACCTCAATGGGCTTCAATGAATGTAAATCGACGATATCTGACAAAGTTAGATGCAAACTCATTCAAATATATGAGAAATGTAGAAATTCGACTTCAAATGAGGAAGATAGACTTTGAAAATTTTCAATCAAAACAAAGTGACAATCGGCTTCAATGGGCTTCAATGAATGTAAATCGACGATATCTGACAAAGTTAGATGCAAACTCATTCAAATATATAAGAAATGTTGAAATTCGACTCCAAATGAGGAAGATAGACTTTGAAAATTTTCAATCAACACAAAGTGACAATCGACCTCAATGGGCTTCAATCAATGTAAATCGACGATATCTGACAAAGTTAGATGCAAACTCATTCAAATATATGAGAAATGTAGAAATTCGACTTCAAATGAGGAAGATAGACTTTGAAAATTTTCAATCAACACAAAGTGACAATCGACCTCAATGGGCTTCAATCAATGTAAATCGACGATATCTGACAAAGTCAGATGCAAACTCATTCAAATATATAAGAAATGTTGAAATTCAACTTCAAATGAGGAAGATAAACTTTGAAAATTTTCAATCAACAAAAAGTGACAATCGACTCCAATGGGCTTCAATGAATGAAAATGGACGATATCTGACAAAGTTGATGCAAACTCATTCAAATATAAAAGAAATGTTGAAATTCGACTCCAAATGAGGAAGATAGACTTTGAAAATATTCAATCAACACAAAGTGACAATCGACTTCAATGAATGTAAATCGACGATATCTGACAAAGTTAGATGCAAACTCATTCAAATATATAAGAAATGTTGAAATTCTACTTCAAATGAGGAAGATAGACTTTGAAAATTTTCAATCAACACAAAGTGACAATGGACCTCAATGGGCTTCAATGAATGTAAATCGACGATATCTGACAAAGTTAGATGCAAACTCACTCAAATATATAAGAAATGTTGAAATTCGACTTCAAATGAGGACGATAGACTTTGAAAATTTTCAGTCAACACAAAGTGACAATCGACTTCAGTGGGCTTCAATGGATGTTAATCGACGATATCTGACAAAGTTAGATGCAAACTCATTCAAATATATAAAAAATTGTTGAAATTCGACTTCAAATGAGGAAGATAGACTTGGAAAATTTCCAATCAACACAAAGTGACAATCGACTTCAATGAATGTAAATCGACGATATCTGACAAAGTTAGATGCAAACTCATTCAAATATATAAAAAATTGTTGAAATTCGACTTCAAATGAGGAAGATAGACTTTGAAAATATTCAATCGACAAAAAGTGACAATCGACTTCAATGAATGTAAATCGACGATATCTGACAAAGTTAGATGCAAACTCATTCAAATATATAAGAAATGTTGAAATTCTACTTCAAATGAGGAAGATAGACTTCGAAAATTTTCAATCAACACAAAGTGACAATCGACCTCAATGGGCTTCAATGAATGTAAATCGACGATATCTGACGAAGTTAGATGCAAACTCACTCAAATATATAAGAAATGTTGAAATTCAACTTCAAATGAGGACGATAGACTTTGAAAATTTTCAATCAACACAAAGTGACAATCGACTTCAATGGGCTTCAATGAAGGTATATCGACGATATCTGACAAAGTTGGTGCAAACTCATTCAAATATAAAAGAAATGTTGAAATTCGACTCCAAATGAGGAAGATAGACTTTGAAAATTTTCAATCAACACAAAGTGACAATCGACCTCAATTGGCTTCAATGAATGTAAATCGGCGATATCTGACAAAGTTAGATGCAAACTCATTCAAATATATGAGAAATGTAGAAATTCGACTTCAAATGAGGAAGATAGACTTTGAAAATTTTCAATCAAAACAAAGTGACAATCGGCTTCAATGGGCTTCAATGAATGTAAATCGACGATATCTGACAAAGTTAGATGCAAACTCATTCAAATATATAAAAAATTGTTGAAATTGGACTTCAAATGAGGAAGATAGACTTTGAAAATATTCAATCAACAAAAAGTGACAATCGACTTCAATGAATGTAAATCGACGATATCTGACAAAGTTAGATGCAAACTCATTCAAATATATAAGAAATGTTGAAATTCTACTTCAAATGAGGAAGATAGACTTTGAAAATTTTCAATCAACACAAAGTGACAATCGACCTCAATGGGCTTCAATGAATGTAAATCGACGATATCTGACAAAGTTAGATGCAAACTCACTCAAATATATAAGAAATGTTGAAATTCGACTTCAAATGAGGACGATAGACTTTGAAAATTTTCAATCAACACAAAGTGACAATCGACTTCAATGGGCTTCAATGGATGTTAATCGACGATATCTGAAAATGTCAGATGCAAACTCATTCAAATATATAAGAAATGTTGAAATTCAACTTCAAATGAGGAAGATAAACTTTGAAAATTTTCAATCAACACAAAGTGACAATCGACTTCAATGGGCTTCAATGAATGTATATCGACGATATCTGACAAAGTTGGTGCAAACTCATTCAAATATAAAAGAAATGTAGAAATTCGACTTCAAATGAGGAAGATAGACTTTGAAAATTTTCAATCAAAACAAAGTGACAATCGGCTTCAATGGGCTTCAATGAATGTAAATCGACGATATCTGACAAAGTTAGTTGCGAACTCATTCAAATATATAAAAAATTGTTGAAATTCGACTTCAAATGAGGAAGATAGACTTTGAGAATTTTCAATCAACACAAAGTGACAATCGACCTCAATGGGCTTCAATGAATGTAAATCGACGATATCTGACAAAGTTAGATGCAAACTCACTCAAATATATGAGAAATGTTGAAATTCGACTTCAAATGAGGACGATAGACTTTGAAAATTTTCAATCAACACAAAGTGACAATCGACTTCAGTGGGCTTCAATGGATGTTAATCGACGATATCTGACAAAGTTAGATGCAAACTCATTCAAATATATAAAAAATTGTTGAAATTCGACTTCAAATGAGGAAGATAGACTTGGAAAATTTCCAATCAACACGTGACAATCGACTTCAATGAATGTAAATCGACGATATCTGACAAAGTTAGATGCAAACTCATTCAAATATATAAGAAATGTTGAAATTCGACTTCAAATGAGGACGATAGACTTTGAAAATTTTCAATCAACACAAAGTGACAATCGACCTCAATGGGCTTCAATGAATGTAAATCGACGATATCTGACAAAGTTAGATGCAAACTCATTCAAATATATAAGAAATGTTGAAATTCGACTTCAAATGAGGACGATAGACTTTGAAAATTTTCAATCAACACAAAGTGACAATCGACCTCAATGGGCTTCAATGAATGTAAATCGACGATATCTGACAAAGTTAGATGCAAACTCACTCAAATATATAAGAAATGTTGAAATTCGACTCCAAATGAGGAAGATAGACTTTGAAAATTTTCAATCAACACAAAGTGACAATCGACCTCAATGGGCTTCAATCAATGTAAATCGACGATATCTGACAAAGTTAGATGCAAACTCATTCAAATATATGAGAAATGTAGAAATTCGACTTCAAATGAGGAAGATAGACTTTGAAAATTTTCAATCAACACAAAGTGACAATCGACCTCAATGGGCTTCAATCAATGTAAATCGACGATATCTGACAAAGTCAGATGCAAACTCATTCAAATATATAAGAAATGTTGAAATTCAACTTCAAATGAGGAAGATAAACTTTGAAAATTTTCAATCAACAAAAAGTGACAATCGACTCCAATGGGCTTCAATGAATGAAAATGGACGATATCTGACAAAGTTGATGCAAACTCATTCAAATATAAAAGAAATGTTGAAATTCGACTCCAAATGAGGAAGATAGACTTTGAAAATTTTCAATCAACACAAAGTGACAATCGACCTCAATGGGCTTCAATGAATGTAAATCGACGATATCTGACAAAGTTAGATGCAAACTCATTCAAATATATGAGAAATGTAGAAATTCGACTTCAAATGAGGAAGATAGACTTTGAAAATATTCAATCAACACAAAGTGACAATCGACTTCAATGAATGTAAATCGACGATATCTGACAAAGTTAGATGCAAACTCATTCAAATATATAAGAAATGTTGAAATTCTACTTCAAATGAGGAAGATAGACTTTGAAAATTTTCAATCAACACAAAGTGACAATCGACCTCAATGGGCTTCAATGAATGTAAATCGACGATATCTGACAAAGTTAGATGCAAACTCACTCAAATATATAAGAAATGTTGAAATTCGACTTCAAATGAGGACGATAGACTTTGAAAATTTTCAGTCAACACAAAGTGACAATCGACTTCAGTGGGCTTCAATGGATGTTAATCGACGATATCTGACAAAGTTAGATGCAAACTCATTCAAATATATAAAAAATTGTTGAAATTCGACTTCAAATGAGGAAGATAGACTTGGAAAATTTCCAATCAACACAAAGTGACAATCGACTTCAATGAATGTAAATCGACGATATCTGACAAAGTTAGATGCAAACTCATTCAAATATATAAAAAATTGTTGAAATTCGACTTCAAATGAGGAAGATAGACTTTGAAAATATTCAATCGACAAAAAGTGACAATCGACTTCAATGAATGTAAATCGACGATATCTGACAAAGTTAGATGCAAACTCATTCAAATATATAAGAAATGTTGAAATTCTACTTCAAATGAGGAAGATAGACTTCGAAAATTTTCAATCAACACAAAGTGACAATCGACCTCAATGGGCTTCAATGAATGTAAATCGACGATATCTGACGAAGTTAGATGCAAACTCACTCAAATATATAAGAAATGTTGAAATTCAACTTCAAATGAGGACGATAGACTTTGAAAATTTTCAATCAACACAAAGTGACAATCGACTTCAATGGGCTTCAATGAAGGTATATCGACGATATCTGACAAAGTTGGTGCAAACTCATTCAAATATAAAAGAAATGTTGAAATTCGACTCCAAATGAGGAAGATAGACTTTGAAAATTTTCAATCAACACAAAGTGACAATCGACCTCAATTGGCTTCAATGAATGTAAATCGGCGATATCTGACAAAGTTAGATGCAAACTCATTCAAATATATGAGAAATGTAGAAATTCGACTTCAAATGAGGAAGATAGACTTTGAAAATTTTCAATCAAAACAAAGTGACAATCGGCTTCAATGGGCTTCAATGAATGTAAATCGACGATATCTGACAAAGTTAGATGCAAACTCATTCAAATATATAAAAAATTGTTGAAATTGGACTTCAAATGAGGAAGATAGACTTTGAAAATATTCAATCAACAAAAAGTGACAATCGACTTCAATGAATGTAAATCGACGATATCTGACAAAGTTAGATGCAAACTCATTCAAATATATAAGAAATGTTGAAATTCTACTTCAAATGAGGAAGATAGACTTTGAAAATTTTCAATCAACACAAAGTGACAATCGACCTCAATGGGCTTCAATGAATGTAAATCGACGATATCTGACAAAGTTAGATGCAAACTCACTCAAATATATAAGAAATGTTGAAATTCGACTTCAAATGAGGACGATAGACTTTGAAAATTTTCAATCAACACAAAGTGACAATCGACTTCAATGGGCTTCAATGGATGTTAATCGACGATATCTGAAAATGTCAGATGCAAACTCATTCAAATATATAAGAAATGTTGAAATTCAACTTCAAATGAGGAAGATAAACTTTGAAAATTTTCAATCAACACAAAGTGACAATCGACTTCAATGGGCTTCAATGAATGTATATCGACGATATCTGACAAAGTTGGTGCAAACTCATTCAAATATAAAAGAAATGTAGAAATTCGACTTCAAATGAGGAAGATAGACTTTGAAAATTTTCAATCAAAACAAAGTGACAATCGGCTTCAATGGGCTTCAATGAATGTAAATCGACGATATCTGACAAAGTTAGATGCAAACTCATTCAAATATATAAAAAATTGTTGAAATTCGACTTCAAATGAGGAAGATAGACTTTGAAAATATTCAATCGACAAAAAGTGACAATCGACTTCAATGACAATGAATGTAAATCGACGATATCTGACAAAGTTAGATGCAAACTCATTCAAATATATAAAAAATTGTTGAAATTCGACTTCAAATGAGGAAGATAGACTTTGAAAATATTCAATCAACACAAAGTGACAATCGACTTCAATGAATGTAAATCGACGATATCTGACAATGTTAGATGCAAACTCATTCAAATATAATAAGAAATGTTGAAAATTCTACTTCAAATGAGGAAGATATAGACTTTGAAAATTTTCAATCAACACAAAAGTGACAATCGACCTCAATGGGCTTCAATGAATGTAAATCGACGATATCTGACAAAGTTAGATGCAAACTCACTCAAATATATAAGAAATGTTGAAATTCGACTTCAAAATGAGGACGATAGACTTTGAAAATTTTCAGTCAACACAAAGTGACAATCGACTTCAGTGGGCTTCAATGGAGGTTAATCGACGATATCTGATAAAGTTAGATGCAAACTCATTCAAATATATAAAAAATTGTTGAAATTCGACTCCAAATGAGGGAAGATAGACTTTGAAAATTTTCAATCAACACAAAGTGACAATCGACTTCAATGAATGTAAATCGACGATATCTGACAAAGTTAGATGCAAACTCATTCAAATATATATAAGAAATGTTGAAATTCGACTTCAATATGAGGACGATAGACTTTGAAAATTTTCAATCAACACAAAGTGACAATCGACCTCAATGGGCTTCAATGAATGTAAATCGACGATATGTGACAAAGTTAGATGCAAACTCACTCAAATATATGAGAAATGTTTGAAATTCGACTCCAAATGAGGAAGATAGACTTTGAAAATTTTCAATCAACACAAAGTGACAATCGACCTCAATGGGCTTCAATGAATGTAAATCGACGATATCTGACAAAGTTAGATGCAAACTCATTCAAATATATGAGAAATGTAGAAATTCGACTTCAAATTAGGGAGATAGACTTTGAAAAATTTTCAATCAAAACAAAGTGACAATCGGCTTCAATGGGCTTCAATGAATGTAAATCGACGATATCTGACCAAGAGTTAGATGCAATCTCACTCAAATATATAAAAAATTGTTGAAATTCGACTTCAAATGAGGGAGATAGACTTTGAAAATTTCCAATCAACACAAAGTGACAATCGACTTCAATAAATGTAAATCGACGATATCTGACAAAGTTAGATGCAAACTCATTCAAATATATAAGAAATGTTGAAATTCGACTTCAAATGAGGAAGATAGACTTTGAAAATTTTCAATCAAAACAAAGTGACAATCGGCTTCAATGGGCTTCAATGAATGTAAATCGACGATATCTGACAAAGTTAGATGCAAACTCACTCAAAATATATAAGAAATGTTGAAATTCGACTTCAAATGAGGACGATAGACTTTTGAAAATTTTCAATCAACACAAAGTGACAATCGACTTCAGTGGGCTTCAATGGATGTTAATCGACGATATCTGACAAAGTTAGATGCAAACTCATTCAAATATATAAAAAAATTGTTGAAATTCGACTTCAAATGAGGAAGATAGACTTTTGAAAATTTCCAATCATTACAATAGTGACAATCGACTTCAATGAATGTAAAATCGACGATATCTGACAAAGTTAGATGCAAACTCATTCAAAATATATAAGAAATGTTGAAATTCGACTTCAAATGAGGACGATAGACTTTGAAAATTTTCAATCAACACAAAGTGACAATCGACCTCAATGGGCTTCAATGAATGTAAATCGACGATATCTGACAAAGTTAGATGCAAACTCACTCAATTATATAAGAAAATGTTGAAATTCGACTCCAAATGAGGAAGATAGACTTTGAAAATTTTCAATCAACACAAAGTGACAATCGACCTCAATGGGCTTCAATGAATGTAAATCGACGATATCTGACAAAGTTAGATGCAAACTCATTCAAATATATGAGAAATGTAGAAATTCGACTTCAAATGAGGACGATAGACTTTGAAAATTTTCAATCAACACAAAGTGACAATCGACTTCAGTGGGCTTCAATGGATGTTAATCGACGATATCTGACAAAGTTAGATGCAAACTCATTCAAATATATAAAAAATTGTTGAAATTCGACTTCAAATGAGGAAGATAGACTTTGAAAATTTCCAATCATTACAAAGTGACAATCGACTTCAATGAATGTAAATCGACGATATCTGACAAAGTTAGATGCAAACTCATTCAAATATATAAGAAATGTTGAAATTCGACTTCAAATGAGGACGATAGACTTTGAAAATTTTCAATCAACACAAAGTGACAATCGACCTCAATGGGCTTCAATGAATGTAAATCGACGATATCTGACAAAGTTAGATGCAAACTCACTCAATTATATAAGAAATGTTGAAATTCGACTCCAAATGAGGAAGATAGACTTTGAAAATTTTCAATCAACACAAAGTGACAATCGACCTCAATGGGCTTCAATGAATGTAAATCGACGATATCTGACAAAGTTAGATGCAAACTCATTCAAATATATGAGAAATGTAGAAATTCGACTTCAAATTAGGGAGATAGACTTTGAAAATTTTCAATCAAAACAAAGTGACAATCGGCTTCAATGGGCTTCAATGAATGTAAATCGACGATATCTGACAAAGTTAGATGCAATCTCACTCAAATATATAAAAAATTGTTGAAATTCGACTTCAAATGAGGGAGATAGACTTTGAAAATTTCCAATCAACACAAAGTGACAATCGACTTCAATAAATGTAAATCGACGATATCTGACAAAGTTAGATGCAAACTCATTCAAATATATAAGAAATGTTGAAATTCGACTTCAAATGAGGAAGATAGACTTTGAAAATTTTCAATCAACACAAAGTGACAATCGACTTCAGTGGGTTTCAATGGATCTTAATCGACGATATCTGACAAAGTCGAATGCAAACTCATTCAAATATATAAGAAATGTTGAAATTCGAATTCAAATGAGGACGATAGACGATAGTAAGATGCAAATTCACTCAAACACATAAGAATTGATGAGTTTGGACTTAAAATGACAGAAATAGATTTCGATAATTTTCAATCAACACAAAGTGCCAATCGAACTCATTCGGCTTCAATGGATGTAAATCGACGATATCTGAACAAGTTAGATGTAAATTCACTCAAATATATAACTTGATGAGTTCGGACTTAAAATGGCAGAAATAGATTTCGGAAATTGTCAATCAACATAAAGTGACAATCAAATTCATTCGGCTTCAGTGGATGTAAATCGACAATATCCGACCAAGTTAGATGCAAATTCACTCAAATATATGACATGATGATTTCGGACTTAAAATGGCAGAAATAGATTTCGAAAATTTTCAATCAACACAAAGTGACAATCGAACTCATTCGGCTTCAATTGATGTAAATCGACGATATCTGACCAAGTTAGATGTAAATTCACTAAAATATATAACTTGATGAGTTCGGACTTAAAATGGCAGAAATAGATTTCGGAAATTGTCAATCAACATAAAGTGACAATCAAATTCATTCGGCTTCAGTGGATGTAAATCGACAATATCTGACCAAGTTAGATGCAAATTCACTCAAATATATGACATGATGATTTCGGACTTAAAATGGCAGAAATAGATTTCGAAAATTTTCAATCAACACAAAGTGACAATCGAACTCATTCGGCTTCAATGGATGTAATTCGACGATATCTTACCAAGGTAGATGCAAATTCACTCAAATATATGACTTGATGAGTTCGGACTTAAAATGGCAGAAATAGATTTCGGAAATTGTCAATCAACATAAAGTGACAATCAAATTCATTCGGCTTCAGTGGATATAAATCGACAATATCTGACCAAGTTAGATGCAAATTTACTCAAACATATAAGAATTGATGTGTTTGGACTTAAAATGACAGAAATAGATTTCGATAATTTTCAATCAACACAAAGTGACAATCGAACCCATTCGGCTTCAATGGATGTAAATCGACAATATCTGACCAAGTTAGATGCAAATTCACTCAAACATATAGGAATTGATGTGTTTGGACTTAAAATGGCAGAAATAGATTTCGAAAATTTTCAATCAACACAAAGTGACAATCGAACTCATTCGGATTCTATGGATGTAAATCGATAATATCTGACCAAGTTAGATGCAAATTCACTCAAATATATGACTTGATGAGTTCGGACTTGAAATTGCAGAAATAGATTTCGAGAATTATCAATCAACACAAAGTGAAAATCAAACTCATTCGGCTTCAGTGGATGTAAATCGACAATATCTGACCAAGTTAGATTCAATTTCACTCAAACATATAAGAATTGATGTGTTTGGACTTAAAATGACAGAAATAGATTTCGATAATTTTCAATCAACACAAAGTGACAATCAAACTCATTCGGCTCCAATTGATGTAAATCGACAAAATCTGACCAAGTTCGATGCAAAATCACTCAAACATATAAGAATTGATGTGTTTGGACTTAAAATGGTAGAAATAGATTTCGAAAATTTTCAATCAACACAAAGTGACAATCGAACTCATTCGGCTTCAATTGATGTAAATCGACAATATCTGACCAAGTTAGATGCAAATTCACTCAAATATATAAGAATTGATGTGTTTGGTCTTAAAATGGCAGAAATAGATTTCGAAAATTTTCAATCAACACAAAGTGACAATCGAACTCATTCGGCTTAAATGGATGTAAATCGACGATATCTGAACAAGTTAGATGCAAATTCACTCAAATATATAAGAATTGATGTGTTTGGACTTAAAATGACAGAAATAGATTTCGATAATTTTCAATCAACACAAAGTGACAATCGAACTCATTCGGCTTCAATGGATGTAAATCGACAATATCTGACCAAGTTAGATGCAAATTCACTCGAATATATAACTTGATGAGTTCGGACTTAAAATGGCAGAAATAGATTTGGAAAATTTTCATTCAACACAAAGTGACAATCGAACTCATTCGGCATCAAAGGATGTATATCGACAATATCTGACCAAGTTGGATTCAATTTCACTCAAATATATAAGAATTAATGTGTTTGGACTTAAAATGGCAGAAATAGATTTCGAAAATTTTCAATCAACACAAAGTGACAATCGAACTCATTCGGCTTCAATTGATGTAAATCGACAATATCTGACCAAGTTAGATGCAAATTCACTCAAATATATAAGAATTGATGTGTTTGGTCTTAAAATGGCAGAAATAGATTTCGAAAATTTTCAATCAACACAAAGTAACAATCGAACTCATTCAGCTTGAATGGATGTAAATCGACGATATCTGAACAAGTTAGATGCAAATTCACTCAAATATTTAAGAATTGATGTATTTGGACTTAAAATGGCAGAAATAGATTTCGAAAATTTTCAATCAACATAAAGTGACAATCAAACTCATTCGGCTTCAATGGATGTAAATTGACAATATCTGACCAGGGTAGATGCAAATTCACTCGAATATATGACTTGATGAGTTCGGACTTAGAATGGCAGAAATAGATTTCGAATATTTTCAATCAACACAAAGTGACAATCGAACTCATTCGCCTTCAATGGATGTAAATTGACAATATCTGACCAAGTTAGATGCAAATTCACTCGAATATATGACTTGATGAGTTCGGGTTTAAAATGGCAGAAATAGATTTCAAAAATTTTCAATCAACACAAAGTGACAATCAAACTCATTCGGCTTCACTTGATGTAAATCGACAATATCTGACCAAGTTAGATGCAAATTCACTCAAATATATAAGAATTGATGTGTTTGGTCTTAAAATGGCAGAAATAGATTTCGAAAATTTTCAATCAACACAAAGTAACAATCGAACTCATTCAGCTTAAATGGATGTAAATCGACGATATCTGAACAAGTTAGATGCAAATTCACTCAAATATTTAAGAATTGATGTATTTGGACTTAAAATGGCAGAAATAGATTTCGAAAATTTTCAATCAACATAAAGTGACAATCAAACTCATTCGGCTTCAATGGATATAAATTGACAATATCTGACCAAGGTAGATGCAAATTCACTCGAATATATGACTTGATGAGTTCGGACTTAGAATGGCAGAAATAGATTTCGAATATTTTCAATCAACACAAAGTGACAATCGAACTCATTCGCCTTCAATGGATGTAAATTGACAATATCTGACCAAGTTAGATGCAAATTCACTCGAATATATGACTTGATGAGTTCGGACTTAAAATGGCAGATATAGATTTCAAAAATTTTCAATCAACACAAAGTGACAATCAAACTCATTCGGCTTCAATTGATGTAAATCGACAATATCTGACCAAGCTAGATGCAAATTCACTCAAATATATAAGAATTGATGTGTTTGGTCTTAAAATGACAGAAATAGATTTCGAAAAATTTCAATCAACACAAAGTGACAATCGAACTCATTCAGCTTAAATGGATGTAAATCGACGATATCTGAACAAGTTAGATGCAAATTCACTCAAATATTTGAGAATTGATGTATTTGGACTTAAAATGGCAGAAATAGATTTCGAAAATTTTCAATC
>NW_026614109.1:0-29891 GCF_026230105.1 Diorhabda sublineata | reverse complement strand
AATGAATGCAAAGGAACCGATAACTCGAAGATGTGCCTTAAATGCGGCAAGGATAACCACAAGGCCAGAGACTGTCCTAACAAAAGCCATTGCCTAACATGTAAAAAAGACGGTCACAGAGCTGATCAGACTGCTTGCCCTTACTACCTTAAGCTTGTAAAAGAAAAATCAAAAGCAATTAGTGACACCAGACGCAGACTCAGCACTGCACGCGGTCAAAACTTTAGTGTTCAATATTAAAATACTTTAAGCGAACGTTGGACGTGCCTATGCAGCTCAAGCCATGGCGTATGCCACCGCAGTTTAGCAATGTATTGATATTTTGGTAACTGGGGAACCGAACAAAAGAAGAACCAAAGAAGCAAACTGGATCAAGGACAGCAGGCATAATGTGGGGGTCGTACTTCTGAATAAAAAGCTTGGCGTAATAAACCACGTAGCCGGAGATGGTCACGTAATTATCAAACTCAAAGATCTTGAGCTGATATGTTGCTATATATCCCCAAACATCAGATTGGAAGACTACAAAACTGAGGTGGACAGTATAATGGAGCACATAACGAACAACAGTGATGCCATTATTCTGGGAGACCTAAATGCCAAGTCCCCAATGTGGGGATCACCTGTAACCGATGTAAATGGTCAATACTGGGTGGAATGGATCAACGCTCGCGATTTGGTGGTTCTGAATACTGGAAATGAGCCCACATTTATCCGAGGAGATAGCGAGTCCTTTATTGATGTCACCATAGCAACCAATCGTGTATCTCAAAGAGTAATCAACTGGGAGATACTTGATACCGAAACACTGACAGAGCACAAACATATCGCATTTGAAATTAATCAAAATCGAATTCCAAAGACTGAAACACCGTATTGGTGGTATGAAAACATTGCTGAAAAACGGTCACTATGCAACAGATTAAGAATCGAGACGATATTGAAGCAATGAAAGAGGCGTACAAGACCAATAGAAGGGAACTCTGCTGCCTAATTAAGGAATCAAAGAAGAAACACTGGAACGACATATGCAAAGAACTTGATAATAATATATGGGGAGATGCGTATAAGCTAGTAGCAAAAAAGCTTAATACTCTAAAACCCTATGAGCTTGACATCGAAAAGAAATCCGAAATCGTGGCAGTACTGTTTCCACCCGGAAATGATAAGTGGAGATACCCTGAAAAGGAAGCTCCAGCCCCACCCTTCACAGCAGAAGAGCTAAGGAAGGTAGCCCAAGGTATCAAATGTGGAAAATCACCTAGAATTGACCAAATTCCCCCTAAGGCTATCAAAATAGTAGCAGATTGTACCCCAGACTGGTTATTAGGTATGATGAACAAACTACTCCAAAAACAGGAATTTCCAAATGAATGGAAAGTTGCAAAGATGGTTTTAATACTAAAACCAGGAAAGTCAGCTGAGTTACCTAGTTCCTTCAGACCACTCTGTCTGTTAAATTCTTTGAGCAAGTTACTAGAAGCGTTCATACGGGAAAGACTACAAGATGAGCTTAAAGACAGAGGAGGGTTGCACATGTGTCAGTATGGGTTTCAAAAAGGGAAATCCACGATCCAGGCTGTAGAAGCTGCACTGAATACTGTAACGGAGTTCAAAAGTAGATTCTGCACCTTGTCACAATTGACGTTAAGAATGCTTTCAACACTGCATGCCACAGCCTGATTATCAAAGAGCTACAAAAAAGGAAAATATCGACATATCTAATAAGCCTTGTCTCTAACTATGTAAGAAACAGAAAGCTGCAATTAGAAAAGAATAGGGAGGTGGATATTACGTCAGGTGTTCCCCAGGGTTCCGTCCTGGGCCCAATGCTGTGGAATGTACTATATGACGGCGTGCTGAGCTTAGAACTAACTCGTAATGCTGTAACAATAGGATTTGCTGACGATCTGGCGCTGATAGTCGGAGCAGAAAGCCAACAGACATTGGTTACTAACACCAACATGTGCCTGGAAAAAATAAATACCTGGATGAGAGACAACAAGCTTGCTCTTGCCCCCCACAAAACTGAGGCAATCCTACTAAAGGGTAAACAAAAGAGGGAGCAAATAAGCTTCAGCGTAGACGGAGTCAATATAAAGCCAGCAAAGAACCTGAGATACCTAGGTATAACCATTGACGAAAGTAGAAATTTTGGCAAACTTGTAGAAACAGTAACAAAGAAAGCAATAGAAAGGGTGTCCAAACTTGTTCGGATTATGCCAAACGTAGGAGGTCCTAGGTAAAGCAAAAGAGCACAGTTGTGTAGTGCTATGCAAAATATTGTCCTATATGGAGCTCCAATATGGCAAAAAGCGCTTATGAGAAAAAAGCACTATACTACGGTCAATAGAGCACAAAGAGACATGCTGCAGCGTGTAGCCTCCGCCTTCCGAACTGTGTCTGGGGTAGCACTCCAAGTAATTACGGCTACGGTGCCCATTGATCTCTTAGCTCAGGAAAGAACATCCAAGTACAAATCGCTACAGAATAGCAACGAAGCTAGAGAAAGTTCCCTCACAACATGGCAAACTAGATGGGAAGGTGAGACAGTAAAGGCCCAATGGACCAAAAGGTTAATACCAGACATCAAGCCGTGGGTTAAGTGCGAGCACCGCCAAATAGACTACTACCTGACACAGGTCCTAACAGGACATGGCGTCTTTCGAGTTTATGCCAAACGGTTCAGAAAAGACACCACGGATAGATGTATATACTGTGCCGCCGTAGACACTGCCGTATGCTACAAGTGGAGAGAGGTCAGAGACAGGACTTGCAGACAGCTGGAATGCGAGCTCACTCCAGACAACATTGTAGAGAAGATGCTTGACAGCTCAGAGAACTGGAAATCGGTGCAGAACATGGCTAAGAGTATTCTCAGCAACAAGGAAAAAGATGAAAGACAAAGACAGCAGAAAGAAAGGAACCCGAACTCCTAATCCCTAGAGGGGAAGGGAGACGTAGGGTAGAAGGAAACCACTGATAGCCCGTCACTCATGAAGTATGTTCCAGGAACGATGCCATAAGTGACGAAAGGGGCCGTAGACGACTAGAAGGACACTCCAACCGTCCGAGCCCCTCTGCAAAGCAGGACTCCGCAGAGGTGGTGAATGTTTCCCAGCAAATTGCTGAGGAAGTGTGACAAGTCGTTTAAAAAAAAATTCGTAGATATAAATTTGTAAGAAAATAGAAAATCGAAGAAACGAAGAAAGAAGACGTCGAATTAGAAGAAAGAAGAAAACAAGAGATGAAAAATACTTCCGTCATTTTCATTCTTAGGGATGGAGGAGTTACATGTAGAAAATTCTTGAAGGACATTTTATAAAAACGCAATTGTATCAAATATCGTAAACATGTATCAGCATTTATTAAATATCGTAAACATGTATCAGCATTTATTAAATATCGTAAACATGTATCAGCATATATTTTATTATAAATAAGACTTTTGTAAACAACTTAACAATATTTATAATTAGTTCGCTCTTGAGATTAATTGTATTCATTCGAATATTGTAAAATAAAATTTTTTAAAAATAAATTTCGAAAACCGAAAATTATAATTTGTGGGCCTCTCTTCTGTTAAATAATAAAAATCTTAAAACTTTTAATTGTAAACAACTAATAAAATCAAGTTTGAAACAAAAGCGAGCAGAATTTTATTTTAAAATATCGTTATAGTGAGAATGATTTTGTATAATTTTGTAGGGATTTTGATTTGAGAATCGCAATTTTAATGAAAAAGTAATTTTCCGTAAGAAATTTTTATGTTATATTTTGTTTAACTTGAAAACCACGAAGGCGAATTCGACAAATTTGATTAGGTGGGGGATTTTTTACTTTTTTGCTTGCAGCTTGGATATTTTTTGTGAAGTTCATTTTGAAAAGTTGATTTTATTGATATAATTTTCATTTATAACTAACTCACTCAAGTCGAATTAATTATAACATCTTGGGTAATACAACTTTGAATTTATAATACCGGGTACCATCTAAAAATTGTGGACTTGATATTTACGAGGGGAAAAATTTTAGTGGCCGACAGATTTAAGAAATAATAAAAGTTTTTGGAGTTCACTCCTTAAGAATCGATTTGCATATATAAGGGGCTCGGTATGAGAAAAATGTGAGGAGTAAAATCTATCCATGAACGACCTCGTTACGTTTTTGGTGCGCATCCTATGATGCGCAACTTTCTAATTTGTCAGTGTCAACATACTTATATTGCTGTCATTGTGAAGTTTTATTATCATTGTGTTCCGCTAAAATGAACTGAAAGTATTTTCAAATAACTATCGCAGAAAGAGGTGTAGATGATATTGCCGGAACATCTAACAAACACGTGGTCGCAAGGTACGTTATAATTCATGTATTATATGTATCTTCCGATCCTGCTCCCGACTTCATCAAATCCCTTATTTTCTTTTTTTCTTGAGACTAAGTTAACCTCAACGCCCGTATCTTGTTTTTCATTTCAGGCACTCCGAATCCTTTTATGCCCACGATCTCCTCAATTTCATTATACGCCGAATCCCGAGCTTGTTAATTTTTATAAATTATAGCCTTTGTACCTCATAGGCATCGCCTTTCGCAATATTCTTCTACAAACTTTAATGTTGTCGCTTCACTCTAACGAGACATTTTAACACGCTACCAAATCAAATAAAAATTATCCCCTCACCTTGTACTAATAAACTAGACTGAAGCAACCTGTCTACACTCGTTTAGTCGGCGTTTAGTCAAGTTGTTTTCAACATACAAGTTACTAAATTTAGCTACTTGATTTGGTAACTTGCTTTAGGTACTTGACACGTTTAATATCGGCTATATTTTTAAGTTTTATGCATTTTTAGTTATTTAGTTTTGACCCTGTCAAAAGATAAAAAAGAAGAAGGAGGGACATTGATAAATACAAATAGCTGGTAAACCTGACAATGAAAGTACTAATAAATAAAACTACTAGTAAATAAATATATTTTTAATAAAAGAAGCAATTGTACAATAAACAACGAAATATGGTGTCAGAAGCGTAGTCGAAAATAGCCGATAGCTTAAAAAGAATAAAAAAAAAGTTAGACAGAAGCCATTTTCCCTCCAATAAATATAATAAAAAACGAGAAGTTAAAAATAAGAAAATCGTACGGATGTATCAAAAGTGTAGTGAAAAATGGAATACTTCAAGTCCCCGGAAGCGTTTAACGTACAGGAGCCACATGGATGGTCCAAATGGAAGCAAATATTTGAAATATTTTTGTTAGCTTCAGGAAAAAGCACTACTTAGGAAAATATAAAAGTAGCTGTTGAATATTCTTGTATATCTATAATACATTTGAAACAACCAAAACTTCAAAACTAGATGATGTGTTATTTTGTTTTGATGATCATTTCTTACCCAAAAAAATGTAAGTATGAAAACAATTAAATTTAACAGCATACAGCAAAAAGAAGGTCAAAATATAGACTCAAGCAGCAAACTGTTTGTTTGTGTTTGTATGTGAAAAGGGTCAGTGTAAAAGCAGCTATGCAGAGAGGATGATAAAAGATAGAATAGCACTGGGTGTTCTGGATAAATAGGTTCAAAGTCACTTATTAAGAGAACCATCAATGTCATTAGACAGGACACTTCAATATTGTAGGAGTATTGAAGTTACAATGAAACATGTTGAGTTATTAAAAAGTGGTACAGAATAAACACAAGAAGCTGATGCTCTTAAGTTTTTACGCAAATGTGAAAGATGTGTTTTCAGTCATCAACCTAGACCAGAGGTTCCCAAACTTTTTTGTTTCGTAGACCCCTTGCCATATTTTATGGTTTTTATTAGACCCCCACCTGTTCTTTAAAAAAATTAATAAATAAGTAGTTCCTATAGTGTAAAAGAAAAAAAAACACATTTTTATACATTAACTAATTTATTAATTAAATTTTAAACAAAATGTGTTGTAAAAAAAAAGAAATTAATTCATTCAATGCGAGGGATGAACTTGATGCTTTAATAACAAATTATCAACATTTGGCTTCAATTTAGTAACATTTAATCTCAAATCTCCTCGGTTTACTATGTCCAGTTTGTTTCTTTTTTTTGTAATAAGATTAGTAACTGCACTGAAACCTCTTTCTACGAAATATGAAAACGGAAAGGCAATTAAAAACTTTCTCGTGATATTCCACACTCCGGGATATGTAGCAGGTATGTCTTTCTGAAGCCAAAATTATTGATAACCCTTTCTGAACTCTACCTTAAGTTCTTCGTTTGTACTTATTCCAATTAATTCTTCTTGTAATGAGATATCCGCCTCCTCAATATCACCATAAGGATTAATAATCCATTGTGGTATTACTAGCGTCAAAATATCTTCGAATCTCGTTTCAAAATCTGAGTAGAGTGCATTCAAATGATGCACATAGACTGGAACATCGTCTTCTTGGCAGTTTACTTGGGATAAATTGGGAAATTGTGAAAATTCGCTCCGTCCAATGTTTTGCTTCATCATTTTAATTCTGACAAGAAACGCTGAAATGACCGACTTTGTCTTAATCAAATTTAAACTGTCACCTTGCAACTGCAAATTCATCGTATTAAATTTAGCAAATAAATCGGTCAAATACGCGATGTCCGTTTTTCTTTTTAATAAACTTTCTTTTAAATTTTCATATCTACCATCGAGAAACTCTAGAACAGTTTCAAAAAGTGCAAAAAATCTTACCAAGCATAAACCTTTCGACAGCCAACGCACATTAGTGTGAAGAAGTAATTGGTGGAAGTTCTCGTCGTTATCTTCACACAACTGCGCAAATAATCGCGTATTCAACGCATTGCTGCGGATTCGGTTTACTGCGTCAATGACAAATTGCAGAGATTCATGCAATCTTTCATTCAAATTTTTAGCAACTAGGTGTTGTCTATGGATGACGCAATGTACTGCTAATACCCCGGGTACGCTTTCTTTTAAAAAGCTTATAAATCCACGATATCGACCAACCATGGCAGGTGCTCCATCGGTAGCTACAGATATTATATTTGATAGAGGAATTTCTTTTTCAATAAAGTAATCCCTCAAAACATGAAAAATTGATTCGCCTTTAGTGTCCGTTGCCAAAGTTCTCGCAAATAGCAATTCTTCGTGGATATTTTGATCCATAATAAAGCGAACATATGCTAGTAATAATGCTTCATTTCCAGGTAAAGTTGACTCGTCCAGTTGTATAGAGAAATGGGTCGTTTGCAAATATTTACATAGGAAGTTTTCAATATCATCACTCATTTCATCAATGCGTCTTTGAACAGAATTGTTGCTTAAGGGTATTTTCTTTATGATATCAAACGCAGGTTTGTGTAAAACAGTCTTTATAACCTCTTCAACGGCTGGCAAAATTAACTGCTCTCCAATGGTATGCGGTTTTCCGGATTTTGCTATAAGTAGCGAGATATTATAAGACGCTCGAAAACCATCATCATTTCTTTGTGACGTCAAAGTGAACATTTTGTCCAGCGTGGGTCTCTTCTGAAGATTCTCTTTGAGAGTTTGAAAATATTTCAAATCTTTATCTAATTTATCTGGATGACATCTTCTTAAATGATCTTCCAGCTTAGATGGCTTCATGGCGTCATTGCTAAATACTTTGTTGCATATAAGGCACAATGGCAGTTGTTTATTCGACAATGATGGAATAAAGCCAAACTTCAGATAATCAACATTGTACTGTCTACATTTCTTTTTTGATTGGGACATGCTTAGTATAGGTTATCTGTGGACAACAAAGCTATATATATAACATAAAACAATAATTAAAAATTTAATTTATTTATTTTAAATTTTTCTTCAGTTCTAACAACAAGAACAAAATTAATGTTTTATAAAAAATAATGTAAGAGGTACTTACTTTTCTTCGAAACTTCGAATCAAATTAGTATTCCTTTCGTTGAGGATAACAAAGTAAAACACAAAGTGCACAGTGCTATTATTCAACTGATGTCAATCACAGCAAAATTAACACTGTTTTTGATTGAACCTTTATGGTCCGAGAGCCAGCTGTCGAAAATCGAGACGATTATTTAAAGCATGAGATTTACAGGGTAGATAGATAATGATATGAGGATTCCAAAAATCATAGCTTGCCTAATGTCCATCCACGGAATTGCCCCTAAAACGGGTTATTTCCGGTAATTTATTTATAGTGGTAGTGGCAGTGGTATTTCGTTTTAAATTTGACTCAGATTTAAAGATCAGAATATATAGAATACAAAAAAATATATTATTTCTGAACAAGAAAATATTAAATTATCTCAGGCGAGCCTACGGAAACATAGGGCAAATTACCCTTAATTAGCCGCGCAATAGTGATACGAGAACAAATGTTGAATTTTTTACTAGTTATAATCGGAATTAAAGCACCGTACTATCATAGATTTGTAGATTATTTAATTCTGAACAAGAAAATATTAAATTATCTCAGGCAAGCCTACGGAAACATAGGGCAAATTACCCTTAATTAGCCGCGCAATAGTGATACGAGAACAAATGTTGAATTTTTTACTAGTTATAATCGGAATTAAAGCACCGTACTATCATAGATTTGTAGATTATTTAATTCTGAACAAGAAAATATTAAATTATCTCAAGAAAGCCTACGGAAACATAGGGCAAATTACCCTTAATTAGCCGCGCAATAGTGATACGAGAACAAATGTTGAATTTTTTACTAGTTATAATCGGAATTAAAGCACCGTACTATCATAGATTTGTAGATTATTTAATTCTGAACAAGAAAATATTTATTAATTATACGGCTAGTTAAAGAAAACAACCCTTAATTCGTAATTAATTAATAATTTTATTGAAATTATAGGAAAAATTAATTATATGCAATTATTTTGTACTCTTTTAGAAATTTGAAATAGATCAGATGATCGGAATTCAGTTAATTTCATTCATCATTATCTATCTACCCTGTAAATCTCATGCTTTAAATAATCGTCTCGATTTTCGACAGCTGGCTCTCGGACTATTAGTGGACCGAAGCCCTCACAAAGAATATGCTTGCACATACATAAAAACGGAGCGTGTCGTCATTGCTCTTTTATTTCTTTCTTAAAAACAATTCTGCTTAATCAAATTTCAACAACAACGGATGTTTAATATTTACAAATCGTGATTCTTTTCATTAGCTTAGATTAGAGAGTGATTTTTGCTTCGATATACATTCGTTTGCTAACGTATTTGTTTTCCTTTGATGTAACGAATACAACATAAAATATATTAATAACTAATATAAAATTATATTATTATATAAAAATTATATTAAAATTTTGTAATTTTGAAAACTTCTATCTATTGACCCCCATTTTTATTTCATGGACCCCCAATTTATTTTTTTGCCTACATAGATCCCTTGCAGGACTTCATCGACCCCTGGGGGTCGATATGGACCACTTTGGGAATCACTGACCTAGACAATGCCCCTCTTATAATCAAACTTGTGCAATTTGTCAACGTAAAGGCCATTTTACTAAGGTTTGTTTTTTCAAGGACAAACAGCACCAAAACAAGTGGTAAGAACGAGGTAATTATTCTAATTCCAAATAGCCAGAAAACGGGAGGCAGGAAGAATATCGGTCAAATGAACAAGATGAAGCTGAGGTTAAGAAACTAACATCAGAAGTACATGTTTTGGGCAATATAAATTCAGAATTCAGACATTATAAGTAGGGACAATGCAGGTATTGAGAATTCTATTTTTATTAATGAGCATAAGCCAAATATTAAAAAGAATAGCTGGTATGAACCTATTATTGTTAACAATATTGACAATTGACATTATGTTTAAGCTTGAAACAGGAGCTGAATCTAGCGTTGTACCTTTGAAATATTTTAATGATCTACATGTTGATAAATCTAAAATTATTTCAACATGACAATAATTTCCTTTTGAAATTGAGTGTTTTTATAAAAGTCAATTTAAAAATGTTGAATTTTTTATAGTTGATTTAGAGTCAGGGCCTTCACTGGAGTTAGGTGATTGTTTACATTTTAACATGATATCTAGAGGGAGTATAGTTCAAACCAAGATGATGATAATACTGCCAAAAACAAGAAATGGAGTAAATAAAAATTTTAAAAACATTTTTGAGGGCTTCGGATGAATTTCAGATTATGTGGAAATTAGATTATACAAACACAAAGAAGGTACCATTGGCCTTTAATGAAAAACTAAAATCAACGTTAGATAATCTTGAACAAAAAAGTATAATTTCTAAAGTTGAGTTTCCAACTGATATAACAAATATATTTGTCGAGAGCATTATATTATTCCTAGGTGTGACGAAATTTTAGCTAAGCTGGAAGGAAAAGCAATTTAATCTGTAATTAAATTTAAAAAATATTAGAAATGATCTTTAAAATATATAAAATTTAACTTTGATAAGCTGCAATATAAAGTGCAACCTTCTAAAAAAATGTACAAGCTGTTTCGGCGATTGAAAAACTTTTAGACCCAAGATATTTACCTAGTCCTAAGATGTATGTCGCAGATGCATTAAGTAGATCTTATATTAAATCAGAGACTCCCTTAGATACAGAACTAGAATACACTGTTCATGCACTCTCTTTAACTGTACCGATGTCTGCAGAAAAGGAAATTGTTTTTCAAAATGCTGTTAATAATGATTGTTGTATAACTCATAGCCCAACACTGATAAAAAGTTGACTTCTGAATTGAAATATTCCTTAAACTTGAGACATAACAAATATTTTTCTGACAATTTGCTATTTTACAACCAAAAAAATTGTTGTTCCTTCTGAAACTTGGAAGTAGTATGTTTAAATTAATACATTTGGTCAACTTTGGAATGTAAAAATGTAAATTACAATCACGTAAAATTGTGATATGGCTCAAAATGTCTAAAGATATTGAGAACTATGTAAGAAATTGTGAAACTTGTCAATTCAATAGGCCAGCTAACCTAAAAGAGACTCTTGTACCCCATAAAACACCAGAAAGGGGGCGTCCATGAATTACGTGAGACATTTTCTAGGATTTTTCGACTCCCCACCCTCCTGATGAGATTTCGTAAGATTTTTCTTTACTACCTACACCCCCCTCCCCCATTCTCACGTGAGATTTTTTATAATGTGTTTTTGGCTGTAAAATTCATTGGATTTAAAAAAAATACAAAAAAAAAACAATTTGCACTATCACTTTTATTAAAGACTAGTATACAATTGTGATTTGAGAATATTGCCTTAGTTTAAAATCACTGTGATGAAATTAAATAATAAATACTTCAACGTAAATTAATAAGAGATTATTCTAATTCAGTCCATGGAGACTCGTGTACTCCCAAGAGTGACTACTAGAACCAACATATTCAAATAATTTTCAATGAAATCATCTGCTCCTTCAACTTCGTTCTGATTGAGCCACTCCAAACCTTTGTCGCTTGCACACAGTCGCTGGTCTTGAAACAATACACGGTGGTCGCAATTTAAGTGTTTGCACATCTCGTGCATGATGATGGATACGAAATAGATACCACATGTATTGCAGCATCTCTTTTCTATATCGTGACGTAAACTTGGACAATAGAGGTCATCATAAGGCATGCTTGTGAAGGTGTGTAATGGTTGAATAGGTAGGCAATGGCGAATGAAGAATGTTGCAAATGTTTTTCCATCATGCTGTTCAGGACCCGGAATCGCCGGATCTCCATTAACTTCAATGGGATATGGAGGTAATAAAAAAATATCATGTAAAGAACTCCGACGCGGATTGCAGCACTGCTGATCATCGCATTTTACAACCTAAAATGATAATTATTTTTGATTATTTATAAAGATGCTTGTTAAAAAAATATTTTAGAAAAATGGTGATTTTGTTTACCTGAAGTAAATATTGACTCTCTCTAAAATGCTCGGTGTACCATTCTTCAGCTGGAAAATCTGGAACATTAGAAATGTCGTCGTTTGGGTCGATGTAATTAGCAATAACTTTGTGTCTATCAATGCACATTGCGGACCATATTTCTGCTTTTTTGAAGTTATCTTTTTTTTAAGTCATCATTAATTGTTTTACCGTGGAGTCAAGATGTGTCTCAAAAGAGTCATGGGGAAGAACAACACCTGATAGTTCTCGGCTAAGTGGAGCCATGCGTCTCTCTACTCTATTGAAAGCACTTCTGCCGGGGGCATTAGTCCCAATGAATATTGCGTCAAATATCGCGGGTTCTCATCGGGACCGCCATCGTTCGAAATAATAAGGACAGGCTTGATTTTATCGTCTTCGTTTTTCATTAATTTACCAAAAGGCTGAAGAGTTAAGAGAGTGTCCAAGTCTTCAGCTTGACTAATTGCAGTCGAAGACGAGTGCTTACCACTTCGGATTGCTATATATGTTGGTCCACTATATGAGACGGCTTCTGGCCGCCCCATCTCATTCGGTTTTACTTCACACAAAGCATAGACACTCGGGATCAATTTATGTCTTGCAGCAATTATAAAGTCGTGATCTGGTAACGACACTTTATACTCAACGTGCATTAGCAAAGGCGCCTGTTTGTTTGCTGTTGTCAATTCTATGGGGACCCATGCTTTGTCATCTTGGGATAAAAAAGATATAGAATCAGGGCCAAGTATTGAGGCTACAGTTTCTAGTGACCTTATGGAAGCTACAGAAAAGTATTGGTCTTGGTGCGCTTTATGATGGTCTGCTTCGGGACGACTCAACTTCACCGGTACAGTCACTAAGTGGCGCTTAGCCTAGCGCGTATCTGCCCGTCTAGGTAACAGTGGAATGTAAGCGGCGCTTCGAGAAATATTAAATCCCAGCTCGATAAGTTTTTCAGTGAGCAGCTCTGAAAGACTATGGACACTAGGAACAATTTCACAGAGACTCCGTTCCTCAGCTGATGCACCAAACATAGCTAAATCACTAATAGTTTTCAGCAATTCAGACTGCTCTTCCTCCAAGCGCGGACGTCTAGACCTTGCTCGAAGTATCAACGATTTTGCTGCTCCAGGATTTTTAGAACACAATTCGATAATTTTTATTTTTTCTATGCTTCATCGAGTATACTCTTTGGTTCTCCTTAGGTTTGAGCTGTTTTTCAAAATTATCAATTTCTTGCCGAAACTTCTCATCTCTCATCGTCGCTGAATTTTCCGTTTTGTAGCACCTGTAGGGGAAAGAAAAAATAAAGAAAATGTCGCACATACAAAAAGAAGGTAAACACTAACCTGCCAGTTGAGGTTCATTTCGTGTCACTGATTCCTCATGTTGAGTAATCTGGATGTTAATTTCAGTTTGACTCGCGCATTCTAAGTTTGACATACCTTGAGTACTTGTGTTGAAACATTATCAGAGCTCCGAGTGTTTCCCTTGAATAAATATATCATTATAAAGACTCAAGATTCACGAATTAGAGACGTTTAGAACAAAATTATGCATTTTTTTTAACTTTCCGCTAAGAGGATCTATATTTTTTTCTCCTCAGCACAATCTTGAAATATATTGTACATAAAATTAAATTTCTCCTATTTCTTATTTCTTAGATCTTTTGATATATCAATGCTTCTAAATTTTCTTGATTTTAGGTCTCTAAAATAGCTAAAGGACCTAAAATACCTAAAATCAAGAACATTTAGATGAATTAAAATTAAATTTATACCATAAATAAATAGAGGTATCTAACCTACCTTAGAGAGAGAGAGAGACCTTTTTTTCCGCTGCTGATCAATCTCATGCTGAATATGTTTCATCAAATCTTCTTTGCATACTTTTGTTTTGCTGTGTTCCATAACTTTACCACTTATTCTTGACAGCATTTCTTTGTCTTGTAGATGTGTCTTTTAACGTAAGCATTATAATATTCTTGAAAACTCTTGTTTAATCATTAAAATAGTAACAAAAAAGTTGTTAAATAAAATATTGGCGGGCATCAACAAAGCAGGTTATAGGACCTGTACTTGCGTCGCGGTTACTCGGGTCTTTACGCTACGACATTCATCGAGTCGCGCGTATCGATACGGCTGGTCGAAAGCACATAAACAATCGGGGAGCTATTGTGCTACTCTGCGGAGTTCGGGGTAGTACGACAAACACCATTGTGTAAAATTTCGCATATATTTTTATTCTAGAAAAATTTCTTACTTCAATTTAACTTTACTTTCACACAATTTTACATGGTTCTCTATTTGTTGAAACCCCCCTCTCCCCAAGTGAGATCTGGAAAGATTTAACTTGACCGCCTCCTCCTTTGAACACCTCATGTAACTTATGGACGCCACCAAAGACCGTGGCAAATATTATTTTCCGACTTTTTTGATTACCAGTCCAAAAGCTATTTGTTAATTGTTGACAGCTACTCTCATTGGTTGAAAGTTTTTCCAACCCAAAATAAAACAGCTTTTACTATGATCAAGCATTGTAAGGTTTTGTTTTCTAAATTTGGTGTTCCTGATATCTTCTATGCTGATAATGTTCCCTATAACAGTATAGAATTTAGAAATTTTACTAAATCATGGAATTTTTATTTGGAGTTTTCTATCCTTTTTTATCACCAGTCAAATAGTTTTGCAGAGAAGTATGAATGAATATCTCTAAAAACATGCTTAAAAAAATTTATAATGTTTTCGATGCATCGATTTATATCGAATATCCCTAGTCCTGTCGAGAGATATAAAAAAGAAGAAGATAGCACAGTGAAAAAAAATATGTTAGCATTAAAACCTGATAATGAAAGTGCTAATAAATAAAACTACTAGTAAATAAATATAGTTTTAATAAAACATATAAAAAAAAAAGAAATTGAACAATAAACAACGAAACAACATGAAACAGTTGATTGACTTGTATGCAGAATACAGGAATGAAGTTTGTACTTTCAAAGTAAAAATGGTTAAAATTATGAAGCTGAAGAAAGCCACAGAGTTTAAAAATATTAGCATCCAAATAACACCAACATTATGAATTAGTGAAAGGTAGTAGGAAGAAGCTTCAGAACATATGCGGATAACCAGAATAAAACAGGTAAACCTTCCTATATTTAGTATCCTCATGTTGTGAGTAAAATGAAGATAGGTTAGTTGGTGTTTGCTAATAAAATTGAGAATTAAATGAAAAATAGGCTATCAAAGAGAAAATTAAAATAATTTATAAATAAACAATTATAATTGGATATTTATTGTTCAATAGTGACAAAAAAGTTGTTGTTAATTGTGATAGGGATGCTAACTTGAAGGTGTATTGTAAATCAGTTTCTTTGTGAACCTTCAAATAACTCCTAATAAATAAAATGAAAAATTGAGGAATAAAAACATTATTTTCTGGAGTTGTATTAGATTAGCCCATATTGTATTATCAATTTAAATCTGTTTATATAACTGATGGAAAACAATCTACATCCAATTGATATATGAAATGAAAAAGGTTCTTTCAGCAGCTGTTTTCAGTATGGCTGGGGATTTGGATACTATTGCTGGTTTTTACACTTGTGTTCTACTGTCTGTTAAGGCAATCAGGGAAGTGAGTGGCGTAGTGTATGTAACCAAACTAGCACATTTTTTAATTGCAACAGTTGTGATCATTAAAACACCATGAATACCTTTTCATATTATTATATTTTAATAATGTAATCAATTCTTTTCTGCTAGCTTATAATACCTCAATATTGCTTCTAGAAAACATGTTTACATTTTATGAAATAATGTAAGTAGGTACTCAAATTGCAAAAATAATGAACATATTAATTAAGTGAATCATTGCCTTTAAACTGTTAATGTAACAGTGTTATAAATGTTATCTCTGCTTCTTGTGAAAATTGATAGTTTGATGAATTTAAACAGAAGTAAACTTTATAGTTCAATATAATTATCAACTTATTTTCAACTAATTTTATATAATATTTAATGTCCACCAAAATGGATAAATAGGTGAAATATAAAAAAACACAAAAGAGAAGGGCAATATAAAGGTGGCTATTTATTTATTCAGTATAGTGAAGAAATATGAGGGTAGTATAATGTATTGTTGTATTCACAATTCACTATAGTTACGTTGTACTCTATAATATTATTCTTTAGCTTGGTTAATAAATTATAACATACATATATCACTTACATTGTCAGTAAGGTGATTGATAGTAATGGTATATAGATCTCATTAAGCTGATGTTCTCTTTTCTGTTTTTGTTGATTTAAAATTACATTTGAAATCTTTCTCAGTATTGAATATTTCTTGTAGAAAATTGTGGAATGATTTAATGAATATGAGAGATTTTGCAATTCCTTAATAGATATGGTATTAGCTTAATTTATCAATTGTATTTATTTAGGCTTTCCTTATTACATGTTGTTGTAGCTGATGTTTATTGTGTGAATCTATTAGGTGACGTAATATTTACAAACGTATGTGATTGGATTTTGAAATGGTATTTTATCTCAGTATTATCATAGAGTGGTTCTGATAGTTAATTTGAAAATATTAGTTATATACTTTTTCATTGAAAAAAGTAGTGTCGAAAAAATGCAGTAGAATTTTTAAAAAAAGTGTATTATTCCAAAAGGAAACAGCAGAATTTAAAAAAATTTATTATTTCAAAAGGAAACAGCAGAAACAAGTGATGCGTACTATTTATAGTAATAATTAAGTTCGGTGGGTGTACAAGAAGAGAAGTTGCCAATTCGAAAAACTTATGAGAATGGGGACTTGGTTGGAATGCAGTACATTATTATGAAACCCTAGCATTATTGATACATGCATGGCCACAAGAGAAATAGGGTACGAAAGAATTAGGGTCAAGTAATGATGAGGTAACCGAATGGAAAAATTATTTTAGGGAATTGTTGCAAGAACCCAAAAAAACCATATAAATTGATGAGTCCTGTTTATTCACAAACGATATACAATTGAGGACGCATCACTAGGTGTTTGTGGGAATTTGTCAAGAGGATGGGAAATGTTTTTGTTTGCCGTGCCTTTCAGGAGAAAAAAAGTGTGGCTTTATATTATTGGCCAGTACTTAGAACCCGGAACTACTATTATGTCTGATGTCTGGAATTCCAATACCAAAACTACAAAAGTAGAAGATGAATTTTATACACTTCACTATTAATAAGGAAACTGGAGCACATACATAAAGAGCAAAGATAAGGTACAAGTACGAATTAGTAAAATATCGGAATATGCTAGATTCGTATTTGTGTGAATTTTTGTGGCGAAAAGCTGATTTTTTCTATAATTTAACACTATATTTTGGATTTATTTAAATCACAAAAGTCTCATTTTTGTAGGCGCAGAAATATTGATACATATAAAAAGTCATCTTTTCCAAAAAAACATATGTGTGAAAATGTTTTTCTGTTGAATTATTAAATGTAATGTATAATTTTTTTATTTTGAGGGAAGAAAGAGAACAGGAAAAGGCCTCTAACTTCAACTGAATGCAGTGAATGCAGCAGTGGAAATTAAATTATTACTAAAGAAAAAAATTTTCTTGCTTTATCACAATACCCAGTAATAAGCAAACTATACATTTTGTGTCGTTTAACTGAAGAAGTGTTTTCTTGTTTTTAGGTTGAAGTAGTAACTTGAAACTGATTTGCCAACTAAGATGTTAAAATGCAAATAGTAGAAAACAAGATTAATCGCAATGAGTATTTGCTCTTTGGATGGATCGATATGACTTGATAATCTTACTAATCTCCTTTTATTCAATATGTAGTAAGAAAGCTGCAAATAATTATTTGTATAGCTTCAGTACAAATGGTGAGTGTAATACATTTTATTATTTTCTCCAAGTATTCTTCGATTTTTTGGGGAGTATTTTCATGAAAATTTGGAATGTCCAGAAACTTTTCTGTCAATTGCTAATAACAGATATTAGATGTTATTTTAACTTTGCCTTAATCCAAAACTCTATTTTAAGCAACTAAAGTTCTTATCTAAGATGCAATTGTCGAGTCGGTTTTTTAAGTATGGCACAAAAAACAAATTAGTTGAATTTCACCATAAATTTGTAAATTAGAAAATATATTCAAAAATTGGTTCTGTTATTATATTCAAATTCATGTTATGACCCATTTTTGAGAAACATCAATTCCAGTTTTTGACCATTCTAATACATATTTTACAAAATATATAGGTCATCAAAATTACATAAATGTAATATACTTTATACAAGAATGTATTGAGCATTCACCCTTCTATCTAATTATTATAATAAATATTAGCTGACCCGTCAAAAGTTGTTTTGCCATAAACATTATTTCTTTGAAATATTTTCTTAGGTATTATTTTGGTGTGAGCGACCCTTAACATATAGAGATATGAAAAATAGATGTTGGCCGATTCTTGGACTTACACTATATTCACATAAAAAATCACGAAAATCGATCCAGTTAATTTGGAGGAGTTTGGCAACAAATACGACTACACGAGAATTTTATGTATTAGATTATACAATCTTTATGAATATACCTTTATTGGATTCGATGTCATACTTTTAGATACATGGGTGAATATATATTGAGAAGGTATGTTCAGTGATCCCAGAGGTGGTATGTTCAAATCAGTATTAAATATGTTGTGGGCTGAAAGAAAAATCATAGCAATTATTACGAAACTCTTCAAATCGAAGGAAAATTATACTTTTTTATAGAAAATAGAGTAGTAGACCTATCAGTCTAAAACTAATACTTATTCTTATTATAATCTTTATAAAAACAAAATTAGAATGTATGGAAAGTTCTTACATTGGCTTACCTGCAGTCATTTAAACTGTTCTTATAATAATCTTAGATTTGCCGATGAATGGCGCTATCTAAAAGTGAAGCTAATATTACTAACAATGAAAACGTATCATTAAATAAACTAGGTAATAAATCTAACAATTAACAACACTACTGGTTCCAAACGAATCCCCATTGGATGCGGGAAATCCAACATCAGTGTCGTTGGTCTGTAAATGAATGGCGTGGGTTTCTAGGCGGACAAATAATTGGGCCAGTTTTTTGAATGAGATAGTTAATTAAGAAAAATATTTATACTTGTGAAAAAACGAATTGTGTCTTTTCTTTTAGAAAATATGCCCTTATTTAGTCATTTGTAGTGACATGTTCTTACAATCTGATGATTGCCCGGCATATTATTCCATATAAGTTGTGCATTTTTTAGATCAAACTTTTCCTGATAGGTGGATAGGACAAGTTTATTTATTTGGCCATACAGATCTTCAAACCTAACTTGCCTAGATTTTTATTTGTGGGGCCTAATAAAGGATCTTTTTTACACCGGGAAACTAACCAAAACCGAGCATTTGTGATCATCTCTTGTAAAGATGAGAGTTTTTATTTTCATGTTATGTTTGATTTCTATTTGAAAAGTTTGAGAGGTGAGTGTGAAGAAATTTGAAGTTTCTCCCAAAAACAAGCTTGTAGCTTTTTTTCCTGCCATCTGCTTAGATTTTAGATAACTTCGTCTGAACACCTCATGCTTAAAGATCCATAATTTTTGATTTTTTATTAATAAAATGATGCATAAACTCAGTTTCATAGATAGAACGGAGGGACTCAGGCTTTCGGAAATTTTATAATAATATGCTCTTTTATTTCACGAGGCAGGTCTCTCAATATATTTTGAAATAAACAACTTTTCCATATTACTTAATCCTGTGGTGTTATCGGCATTACTTTTACATTTTTCTGATGTACCAATATTAAATAATTTAAGTCTGTGTTAAACGATATTGATAGTGCATCTGCAAGAAAAAGTTTATTACCCAATTTTCAATTCAATAAAGATATCATAATATGGTACTGTTCCAAATTTAACCTAATATTTGAAGTTCTAGATGGGTTTATTCTTATGATTCTTAGAAAAATTGTTAAAGTCTTTTCATTACTTTCAAAAATCACAGTTCCACTAAAAATATATTTATGAAAGTGCTCACACCTTTGTGAAATAGGAAGTAGCTTCCTCTGCATTTGACATAAAAATAGTTCCTTTGGTAATATTTGACTTCAAATAGGCATCAAATAAAAAAAATTAAATGTTCTTACTAATAATACAAATTAACTCGTTTTATTATCGTAACAATGATGGCGTATTAACTATTATCTAATATATCACTTAATTTTCAATAATGGGTAATTTCTATACTAATATTTCTCATATGATTAGACATTAGCTGAATCAAGTTCGATATGGTTTCTTTTATAATGTTGAGCCAATTTTCTTCTAGTGCGCTCTGAGGTCGAGAGTTGGTTTCCTTCGATTAATTTCCTTCCAGACTCCAAAATACAAGAACAATGAAAATGAATTGACCGGCTGACTTAAGAAATGGTTAAAATGGACTGGAGAAGTCATTAAAACGATAGATAGGAGCAAAAAATGGATTCACTATGTAAAAATCAAGTTCACTTCCTCCAAGACCTCCATATCACAAGGAAACCGAAAAAGAATTGACCGGTTGGCTTAAGAAATGGTTAAAATGGATTAGAGAAGTCCTTATCACGATAGATGAGAGCAAAAAATGGATTCACTATGTAAATTTGTACCGTTTGAAGGTGTTTTGGAGGTTAGTATATTTCCTGTGATCTCATATTTTTATTCTTAGTTCTTTCATTAGCTCTATTCACCAAAGTTTTTTCTCAGTTTTCAATGGTGTAGTGTACATGTCTTCATTCTTATAATATATACATATCAATTCAGCTGTATCTTGTCTCAATTTTTATTGATTTTTGTTTTAATTATTTTCCAATTTCTATATTTTTCAATTTTCTTTCGAATGTTCAATTATCATTGGGTTAAGATATGTTTTCTCTTTATTGTCATATATTCTGCTGTGTAGGTTATAGTTGGTACTGTTGTAAATTTATTTGTTCTTTTACCTGGTTTTCTGTCTTCTGTTGGTACCATACTAAGGTATCCTAATGTCGTTATTCTCCCTGAAGTTTTAGCTTCAGATTTGGTTTCTTTTGATTTACATTTATTATTTCAACTTTAGTTTTGTCATTTTTCTTATTTCTAAGGATCAGACATCCATTAATTTTTGGATTCTATTTTTAAAATTTACTATAACATTATATCATCTGCAAATATCAGCATTTTTATAGGTTATGTTTTTATATTCAATTCTATTCTGATCTTCACATTTTTTTAATATATTTGAATCTATCTCTCCTAGGAGTGACAATCCCAAATGATCTTGCGGGCCAAGAAAATAGAAAAAAAAGCCAATCTGTATACAAATAATACAATAAGTTATTGTGTTGATATTTCGGCGAGCCACAGATAAAATTATATTAGTATTAATATAAATAAATACCAAAAACTTGGGAGTTAACATTTTAAACAGAATTAATCATTATTATAAAATAACTTGTAGTATTTAATAATTTCCCTATTTAGTCATTTAGTGAGATATTTGTTTCTCGAATTTTCACTAAGCTTTTGTAAATCAGCAAAAATGCTTGTATTTTCAGATTTCTCAAAAGTGAATACAATACTATTTGCTCGTATATGTTTTTTTCAGATTAGATTATTATTTTTTACTTTTGTTGGGATTCCGCGTTTTCAGGCATTCCAGAATAGACTATTGGAACAATAATAATTTTTTTTTAAATGTTTGATAAATTTTTAAACCGCCAAACTCTCCCAGGCAAGCAGCGGGTTGGCCATCCCTAGCCAAAGAACACCTCTGAGATGAAGAGGAGGCGCTCCATTATGTTAGAAACAAAGAAATCTAAACAAAATGAGTATTTACATATTGTAGTCTATGAGTTCTTAGCCTAACATAGAAAAGAATAATTTAATAAAATAAAACCAATATTATATCATTATAAAACCAGTATAAACAAAGTGACTCATTTTATTTTCTCAGCATGTTGATACTAACGCAACGGTTGTAATAAAAACATTTTCCTACTTTCCTCACATCGATGGTCAATATATATTTGCCTTTATCTGGCAATAGAAAATAATTGAAAATTGTCAAATATTGTAGGGGATATCTCGTTTAAAATATACAATTTTTTTATATTCTTTGGAACTACATTTGGCATTTGCTGGTCTGTCGACGATATAATATAACCAAATTGCTGCTACTCTATTTCACAGGTTAACATATTTACGTGTGTACCCTGTATTTAACTATTGTATATTGTAGAAAGTGAAGGTAATAAAATATGTGATTACCATACACATTTTTCTTCCCATACAAACTTTGAGGTATTTGTTTAATGAACAGGACAACATTTTTAAATAAATATTTTTTTAAACACATCAAAAGGCTTAGTAGCTGAGCATAAATAAAGAAAGTGTTTTTTTTTAGGTCTTTCCAATATTGAAATGCTCCTCCATCTTTTGAATGTCAACTACAATTCATTGATGGAAACACAAATAATAATGAAATAAAATTTGTAGGATGCCACTTCAAATTATTGTATTCATTATTTGACAGGAAAATGATTTTTCTATACTCAGTTGAAGAGTAGTAGTATAGGAGCTAGTAACGTGTTTGAGAGAGAATTACAGGTCAGTTGATTTTTTGATATGTCGTTCTTCTTACTCTTTCGGTTAGAGTCTGGGCTACCTGGCTAGCAGTAGCAGTTGCGTTTGTTAATGCGCATCCTACTTGTACAAGTAATAATCCTGAATTTTTTAATAATTATTGAACGCGTGATTCTTAAAGTTTTGTCTTTAGATAGGTCTCCCAGACATACATTTTTTATCGCCAGACATTTTCAGTGTGCGAATTTTTTATTTCCTAAAATTAAAAATTCACAACATTTTAGAATGTCCGTATTTTTTATATTGTATTCTTTGAAGATAAAATAGTCTAAAGATAATTTGCCAAAAAAATTAAAAACTCATGTAAAGTATTGCCCTATGATGCTAGTAGTCAAAGAGAAAGAGAGAGAGTTGTAGAATATGATCAAGAATGAGACAGAAAATAATTTCAAAATTACGTTACTTACATTCCTTCTATTCAGAACAAATTTATATATAAGAAATTCAAACATTGGAACAGAAATTTATTGAATTTATTGAAAATAAAATTTGATTTATAAGGCCTAACTTTACCTTTTCTAAAAAATGCTGGCGTGTACTTACATCCAGTAAGCACCTGGAAACATGGTATAGCTTTCTATAAAGAGACACCAAGGATTCGGTACAGTTCATTTACGTTGATGTATCGCTGCTGATTGCCTACACCCATATTTTTCCAAATTTTTGAAAGATGCGTTTAAATGATCCATATTTCCCAGAAGTATAATTTAAATATCAGAGTCTGAACAGCATATAACAAATTCTGCGTCTAAATCAATTTGACAAATGTGGAAAATAATTCTAGAATCAGCTTCTTCTTGTTTTTCACATGATAATGATTCTTCAGTAATTTTAATATAACTATGTTATTTACAATTTTTTAAGAATGACATTTATTAGAACTTCCATAAATTGTTTTATTAACAATAAAAGTTATAACATTTCTTCAGTATCCCAGTGATTAATGAAAAAGTTGAACAAGAGCTTCTTTGAATTGGATATTTTTGAGTTCTGCTCCAAAATTATGTGGCCGAACTTGATTTGGACCAATATATACTGGACAAGTTGATTATTCTCGGCGTGAACGCTCACAATCTTTGATAGACGGCAAAAAATATTGGTCGAAGATAATGTCAATCCGAATAGATTTCTTATGGAAGATAGTACTCACAAATTTTTTAGATATACCGTCATATGTACATCTTTCATTAGATGCAACAAAAAGAAAACATCAACAAGACAAACATCAAAAGATGACATTTGTTGCTCAACAGTGTCTATGAGCTTAGCTAACTGTGATTTGTTAGTTTTACAGATTGAACCATCTGGATGACACATTGATGTTGGCATTGGAGTAAGTGGGAATGTCAAAACTTTCTCGATATGAACCTTATGAGTGAAGGAAATACCCAACATTCTACTGAATAGAATCACAACTCAACAATTTTATTCCCCAAATCAATTTATTTTTCTTTGGCGATTTAGCAAGTTTTTTTATTGGCTTCACAAAACTACTTTCATCTTCAACGCATTCATTGACAAATTGGTTCCTTAAATCATTAGCATTTTTTCATTATTTAGTAGAAAATCCGCAACCTCAGGAGAAGCAGGTCTTGAAGTAGCAATCTTGTACAAATTCTCGTTATATAATGTTTGATCGAATCAATTTTTTTCGATTATTTCAATGAAATCAGCAATTTGTTTTCCATACATTTTTATTCTATTGGGTTGTAATTTTGCTGTGACATCTTACCTTAAGACAAACATCCAAGACATGTGCGTTGACGTGCAGCTATAAAATTAGTAAAGTGAGCAATTCCACTAAGTCATTTTGCCACATCGGCATTTATAGTTGGTTCTAAAGTGAGATCTATTGGTTCTCATGAGAATGACTTATCAGTTCTCTTGACTCCAAAATATCCTTTATTAAAATCATCTTCTAGTCCGGGATAGATTTTATTGACATTATTCAAATTATCTGAATATTTTACTCAATATCGAGCGTAATTAGGTTGATTAATCAATTGATTGGGATAATAAATATTCGTGTTGGTGATAAATGTTCTGAATAACAATTCCCATCATCTTAGTTTAATTCGCTATGGGAATTATTATCGATGTTTTGGTAAAACTCCACAGTATCATGTCAAGTTTCTTTTCCGTCCAAGGTGTCAATGTATCTTATCAAAATTGTCATTGGCAACACCAGGACACAGTGAGGAATTTATAATGATGTCTGGCGGACAAACTTGATACCCTTATAACGATGGAATTGTTGCTTCTGTTTCCAATTCTTCTAGAGTAGTGTAGTTACAGCAATCTCCTAATCTATTTGAAATAATAATTTTTTTTACTGGTTGTTGGACTTTTCATCGTCGTACCAAGAGTAATACGTTACCCAAAAAAAAAATGCATCAGCAGCAATGGAGGAACTCAATCCATAGTAATTTACACCGTCTTTGCATCTAATATATTCACCCCCAATAAAAACTTTGGTAAATTTGGTAAAATTCTGCTAGCTAAATTAAAAAAATGCATTCATACTCAACGCCATTTCACCTTGTTTATTGTTTGTAATATTTCACCCTTTAGTTCTTGCAAAATTGAGTGTGGTAATGAGATCTGATAATTTAATATTTCAAATATTCGTGATATTTTATCTTGAATCTTATCAAAATATAGTTTGCATAATTCTTGATGACTTAAATAAATAATTTAATAAGGAAAAATTTAAATATTAATTAATTATATTGTTAATATTAATTATTAAAAATAAAATTATTATAAGAGCTTAATGAATTACTAATTACGTCCCTATGTATTTCGAGTTTCTTTAGAACCTCTTTTTTTTTAAAACTCTTACTTTGTCTATTTACATCTTCCACTATTTCTTTTAGCTTCACTCAAAATCTTCCCAAGTTAATAACATTGATTAAGTTTAGTGTGTCTCGGCTCGTTTTAGTATAATCGTACAATACATAAATACATAAAATCTATATATAGGATATAATCATGTAACCTTAGTATAGAGACATAAATATTAAAAATTTAAGAATATAGACACATAAAGAATAAGAATATATATAACCATAAATTACACGTACAACTTATCATACACGAATTTCGTAGAAGTACTTACAGTTTTTATACACTTAGGGTTGCGACTGGTGCCTTTAGATCTCAGGTATTTTCTGTGTGTTTTCCAGACGGACCATACCAGTTTCAGGATTAGAATGATCACTATTACGTACATTAGCTCTGTCATTTGATTCATTGATTGTTCGTCCTGGACTATGAAATTGTTATTTACAGCTCCGTTGTCTTGGACTTCTTGTTTTGATGATTTGTTTCTTAATTAAGGATGTTTTTGCTGAATCAGTTAGTTTACTTAACCAATGTATGTTGATCAGGATCAATTAGTAGCCTTGTGTTTCGCTGGATCGCCATGTGTTGTTGGGGTATTTGGTCAGGAACAGTAATAATAAAAACATACAAAAATCACTGGGTGTTTATTACGTTAACATAATACTTACGGCTAAGCCTTTTGACACTAAATACACTTTTCTATAATATACGTAAAACCGGCCTAATATACTAAGTCGACGAACTACCATGTCGAGAAATCATGTTTCCATTAATACTCTCTCTTTTGTATGAAGTGTCAGCAATATATATGTGTTTTCATGGTTATTGTGTACTCGACAAGGCTGGTATTGTTTACCTCTAATGAAAGTGAACACGATCTGTATTTGTTTCTAAACACCGTACTGTTTTTAGATTCCTTCGAGTTATTTTAATAATTTAAAATATAAATCTTGTTATGATCTTTTTCGAGTCACGTTAGTTCGTTTAATAATAATATCTAAATTATTTTATTAAAATGTTAAAGTACTTATCAATTATGTAATTAATTAAAAATATATATAATCAGATATGGATTCAGTACACTTTGTTTCTGGGTCGTAGAAATGTACCCAAGTCTCATTCATAGTAACAATTCGGTTTAAGAAGTCTACATCGTTTTCAAATCGAGCACAGATCAAACGAAAATGCTCTACCCTTCTACGCTTCTTGTCAACATTCAAACATTTGGGGATCCATTTTGCAGCAATTTTTCTCATGTCCAAATTGACGTAAACTATATAATGAACGCGTTCGTATGAAATATTCAGTGCTGCAGATATCCGTTTTAGCCCAATTCAACGATCTGATAAAATCATGAACTACATTGATATTTTCGGGGATTGACACAGAAACTGGCCTTCCTGATCGGTCATTATCTTCAAAAGAAAATTTACCTGTTTTGAAGCTTGCAGTCCAATTTTTCACGGTCGCATACGAAAGACATTGATTACCAAGAGTATTAAGCATATCTTCGTAAATCTGCTTCAAAGCAACCCATTTTCTAACACTCTCAAAATGCCTTTACTTGTTTCATGCCTTTCTAAATGCCGAGACAAATGTTGCCAGTCATATACCTGCGGCCAACAGGCTGGATCATTTAATAATTTCTTATTTACCTAAGAATATCTTCACTATCTTCAGTTTGTGTATTTGCTGGCGTGGGAGTGTTCGTTGTAGCTTGATCCAGCGTGTTCTTTTCCACTACTTCGGGCGCTTCGGCGTACGATTTATTTTCTTCCAATTTTTCCAGTCGTTCTTCTTTATCCTTGTTTGACTCAAAATATTGAACATGTGGGTTTTGGCTACATGGAAGTTGTGGTTCTTTATTGCTCCTGGACACAAAAAACTTTTTTAATGATCCAGCTAATCGTTTTTTGTCTCTTTTTCTAACTTCCTTTTTCGGTATTGTGAACATGCACTGGCTATTTGAATTTTAAGCAATATGTTCTAGTATTATTTCACTATTTAAACTCAGTTCAGAATCTCCTGATGTTTGACTATTTAATCCCGAAGAAACAACCTTACATGCGATCTCATTGTTTGAGTCACGTCTTTCGCAATAGTTCTACTAATATCTACTGGAATACTCGATAATAAAACGTGCGGACAAAAATATAATTTTTGAAACGTTAATGACGCAAAAATGTGTGTCTGTGAGACCTATCTAAAGACAAAAATTTTAAAATTACGCGTTCAATAATTATTTAAAAATTCAGTATTATTATCTAAACAGGTAGGATGAGTATTAATAAGCGCTATCGCCAGCCAGGTAGCCCAAACACCAACTGAAAGAGCAAGAAGAACGACACATATAAAATCAGCTGACCTAAATTTCTTGTTTTCTAAACGTTGTCAGCTTCCATAATATAGAAAAATTATTGTTGATTTTGTTATTTGTTCCAATCGTTCGCGTATATTTCGTCAATTATTAAGGTTAAAACTACATGAAGGAACAGAAGTATAAATAATAGACTATAACAGAAGCAGCAGCAGTAGCAAGCACATTTGTGATAAATTGTATCTAAATGTGCCAAAACAAAAAATTTTGAATTATAGCATTGTGTAAACATTACATAATGCCTTTGTCATAGATCTAGTATTTCCATTTTGTTGATAGACTACAAAATGGCAGCTGAAAAGACGAGAAACGATTGAACCTAACCACAATTGAAATGTGTTATTGATGAATCAGTTATATATGTAATACTCCTGTATGGACCGTTGGTATGGGAAAAAACGTCCCTACGTTACGGTGCCGACAATATTCATTTTCCCTCTCGTTCGACACACTTTATCTATACTGCGCATGCTTCATGCACGCAAAAGATGCGCAGAACTAACTGAAGCGCCCGGAGAGAGAACGTTACACTATTTGTTTCACTTCAAAGTAATCTTTTTAATAGAATTATCGTTGCTCTATGCATTAACTTGAAATTTATAAGTTAATAGATGATTCGCCACATATGATTACACCTATTATTTTTCTCACAATTCTAGCTCGTCAGTAAATCACAAAAAATAGAAGTTGCAAAAGAGTTTACGGAATTCAAGTATCACAATCATCAGTGAGAAATTGTATTAGAATAGTAACGAAATACAAAACGAAAGTCAGAAGGAAATCAAAATATTTGTCTGTAAATCTACTGAACAATATCTATATTTCTGATTCAATTTTAACATGATCTACCATGGAAAAATCATCGCTGCATTAATTTGAAATTTAAAGATTAATAGATGATTTTGCGTTAACTTCAATAAAACATGTAGTTAAAGTATCTTGCCTTGTATAATAAATCCTTCTAATATTTCAAGCTTCTAGAAATCAGTGTAGTGTCGAATCGTAAGGACTTTTTTCATATTCGAATGCTAATAATTTTTGAAATAAATCTATTTGTGTGGTCTTAGTTTTTCTCATATTTGACCAGAAAACGAATATCTTATTCTTTCAAACGAAGGTTTCAACAAAATGGTTTTGTCTTTTTGGGTAATAGCACAATTTTCTATGCCAGAAAAAGTATCGAAATGTTTTTATTTTGAAACTGTCGAACTCTAATTCCATAATTTGTTAGATGTATCCCTTTAGGATTTTTTGGAAACTATTCGGTTTAATACGATCATGATGTCTGTCGTAATCATATGATAGGATCCTACTAAATGAAAATTTAAAGTTCTTGTAAAAAATGTTTTAAATTTGAAATTTCCACCAAATATTGGACGCGCCCGCCTTTCAAATACTGTCATCAAAATCTGGTTCTAGGTTAGGATCCACAATCAGCCGATAAATGATCTATCTCCTCTCAAATAATAATAGTGTCCTAGAAGCTCTTTTAATGATTTGACTTACCTGGAATTACATAAGCTAATTCAACAAGCAAAGATTAATCAATTTCTAAATGATCAGAAAGTCTTCCAGGAGTGTGTTCTAAATATGGAAACGTTTCGAGACCATATTTCTGATTGAAACTTTCTCAGAGGTCTCAATTTCAAAATCAGATGTTCTCTCATTTTATTTCTGATATTTCCGTTTCGTTTAGTTAAAAACTCTTAATGATATTTGATATGCAGCTCGCGTGTCCTTCAAATTCTCACAATTTTCTTACGTGTCATACTTTTATCGTTTTATTCTTAACTTGTTCCTGAGAAATGCGTTAAAGAAATTACTGTTTTTTATTCAAAACTTCTTAATATGATTTGATTTCCATGAAATGAAAAATCAAATGATTGTGAGACCAACGCTTGTGTTGGCGTCACAGAGCTGGCAGTGTGCCCAAGGTTCTGTCGATGCTAAAAAATTGCTTATGTTATTAAAATATAAGAAAATGGCATCTTCGTCATTATTATTTTGTTTTTTGGTTTTGATTATTTTCAGCATTCTTTTTGAGACCAGGAACATTAGAATTGGATGTTTTCCCTGGCTTCTTCAAATTTTCTAGATATTTTATAAAGA
>NW_026614108.1:0-30015 GCF_026230105.1 Diorhabda sublineata | reverse complement strand
TTACGATCGTAATCAAAGAAAAAAAAATTCTGATTATAAATAATTCGAAATTTGGATAATTTTTCGAAAATAATCACGAAATTATCGATTTTTTAATTGAAAATCGTCAAAAAAAATCGAAATTTCTATCGAATTATTTAGAGAAATATCCAAATGTCCCCGTAATTGACAAAGAAGACTCCGATATATATACAGGATGTCCCATAATTCAGCAGTAAACTATTCAATTACGTGTCACGATTATGCTACGAGGGGCGTTCTCCATTTAATCCCATACGATCGTAATCAAAGAAAAAAAAATTCTGATTATAAATAATTCGAAATTTGGATAATTTTTCGAAAATAATCACGAAATTATCGATTTTTTAATTGAAAATCGTCAAAAAAAATCGAAATTTCTATCGAATTATTTAGAGAAATATCCAAATGTCCCCGTAATTGACAAAGAAGACTCCGATATATATACAGGATGTCCCATAATTCAGCAGTAAACTATTCAATTACGTGTCACGATTATGCTACGAGGGGCGTTCTCAATTTAATCCCATACGATCGTAATCAAAGAAAAAAAAATTCTGATTATAAATAATTCGAAATTTGGATAATTTTTCGAAAAATAATCACGAAATTATCGATTTTTTAATTGAAAATCGTCAAAAAAAATCGAAATTTCTATCGAATTATTTAGAGAAATATCCAAATGTCCCCGTAATTGACAAAGAAGACTCCGATATATATACAGGATGTCCCATAATTCAGCAGTAAACTATTCAATTACGTGTCACGATTATGCTACGAGGGGCGTTCTCCATTTAATCCTATACGATCGTAATCAAAGAAAAAAAAATTCTGATTATAAATAATTCGAAATTTGGATAATTTTTCGAAAATAATCACGAAATTATCGATTTTTTAATTGAAAATCGTCAAAAAAAATCGAAATTTCTATCGAATTATTTAGAGAAATATCCAAATGTCCCCGTAATTGACAAAGAAGACTCCGATATATATACAGGATGTCCCATAATTCAGCAGTAAACTATTCAATTACGTGTCACGATTATGCTACGAGGGGCGTTCTCCATTTAATCCTATACGATCGTAATCAAAGAAAAAAAAATTCTGATTATAAATAATTCGAAATTTGGATAATTTTTCGAAAAATAATCACGAAATTATCGATTTTTTAATTGAAAATCGTCAAAAAAAATCGAAATTTCTATCGAATTATTTAGAGAAATATCCAAATGTCCCCGTAATTGACAAAGAAGACTCCGATATATATACAGGATGTCCCATAATTCAGCAGTAAACTATTCAATTACGTGTCACGATTATGCTACGAGGGGCGTTCTCCATTTAATCCTATACGATCGTAATCAAAGAAAAAAAAATTCTGATTATAAATAATTCGAAATTTGGATAATTTTTCGAAAATAATCACGAAATTATCGATTTTTTAATTGAAAATCGTCAAAAAAAATCGAAATTTCTATCGAATTATTTAGAGAAATATCCAAATGTCCCCGTAATTGACAAAGAAGACTCCGATATATATACAGGATGTCCCATAATTCAGCAGTAAACTATTCAATTACGTGTCACGATTATGCTACGAGGGGCGTTCTCCATTTAATCCTATACGATCGTAATCAAAGAAAAAAAAATTCTGATTATAAATAATTCGAAATTTGGATAATTTTTCGAAAATAATCACGAAATTATCGATTTTTTAATTGAAAATCGTCAAAAAAAATCGAAATTTCTATCGAATTATTTAGAGAAATATCCAAATGTCCCCGTAATTGACAAAGAAGACTCCGATATATATACAGGATGTCCCATAATTCAGCAGTAAACTATTCAATTACGTGTCACGATTATGCTACGAGGGGCGTTCTCCATTTAATCCTATACGATCGTAATCAAAGAAAAAAAAATTCTGATTATAAATAATTCGAAATTTGGATAATTTTTCGAAAAATAATCACGAAATTATCGATTTTTTAATTGAAAATCGTCAAAAAAAATCGAAATTTCTATCGAATTATTTAGAGAAATATCCAAATGTCCCCGTAATTGACAAAGAAGACTCCGATATATATACAGGATGTCCCATAATTCAGCAGTAAACTATTCAATTACGTGTCACGATTATGCTACGAGGGGCGTTCTCCATTTAATCCTATACGATCGTAATCAAAGAAAAAAAAATTCTGATTATAAATAATTCGAAATTTGGATAATTTTTCGAAAATAATCACGAAATTATCGATTTTTTAATTGAAAATCGTCAAAAAAAATCGAAATTTCTATCGAATTATTTAGAGAAATATCCAAATGTCCCCGTAATTGACAAAGAAGACTCCGATATATATACAGGATGTCCCATAATTCAGCAGTAAACTATTCAATTACGTGTCACGATTATGCTACGAGGGGCGTTCTCCATTTAATCCTATACGATCGTAATCAAAGAAAAAAAAATTCTGATTATAAATAATTCGAAATTTGGATAATTTTTCGAAAATAATCACGAAATTATCGATTTTTTAATTGAAAATCGTCAAAAAAAATCGAAATTTCTATCGAATTATTTAGAGAAATATCCAAATGTCCCCGTAATTGACAAAGAAGACTCCGATATATATACAGGATGTCCCATAATTCAGCAGTAAACTATTCAATTACGTGTCACGATTATGCTACGAGGGGCGTTCTCCATTTAATCCTATACGATCGTAATCAAAGAAAAAAAAATTCTGATTATAAATAATTCGAAATTTGGATAATTTTTCGAAAATAATCACGAAATTATCGATTTTTTAATTGAAAATCGTCAAAAAAAATCGAAATTTCTATCGAATTATTTAGAGAAATATCCAAATGTCCCCGTAATTGACAAAGAAGACTCCGATATATATACAGGATGTCCCATAATTCAGCAGTAAACTATTCAATTACGTGTCACGATTATGCTACGAGGGGCGTTCTCCATTTAATCCCATACGATCGTAATCAAAGAAAAAAAAATTCTGATTATAAATAATTCGAAATTTGGATAATTTTTCGAAAATAATCACGAAATTATCGATTTTTTAATTGAAAATCGTCAAAAAAAATCGAAATTTCTATCGAATTATTTAGAGAAATATCCAAATGTCCCCGTAATTGACAAAGAAGACTCCGATATATATACAGGATGTCCCATAATTCAGCAGTAAACTATTCAATTACGTGTCACGATTATGCTACGAGGGGCGTTCTCAATTTAATCCCATACGATCGTAATCAAAGAAAAAAAAATTCTGATTATAAATAATTCGAAATTTGGATAATTTTTCGAAAAATAATCACGAAATTATCGATTTTTTTTTTTGAAAATCGTCAAAAAAAATCGAAATTTCTATCGAATTATTTAGAGAAATATCCAAATGTCCCCGTAATTGACAAAGAAGACTCCGATATATATACAGGATGTCCCATAATTCAGCAGTAAACTATTCAATTACGTGTCACGATTATGCTACGAGGGGCGTTCTCCATTTAATCCCATACGATCGTAATCAAAGAAAAAAAAATTCTGATTATAAATAATTTGAAATTTGGATAATTTTTCGAAAATAATCACGAAATTATCGATTTTTCTGTGGAAATTACCAAAAAATTTTAATAGAAAGTTATATCGAATAATTACGGAATGTCCCTTCAACGTCAAAATATACATGTAGTCCCACAATTCATTAAGCGACTATCGAATTTTGTTTATTATGTTACGAGGGTCGTAACACATTTAGTTCGAGTAGACAGTGATGCGACGAGACGTGAATTAAAAGAAGAAGACAACAACGATAGCTGCGCAAATTGAATAAATTTTCGAAAAAATTTTTATTAAACGCGAACGTGTCGACCATTATTTACTAGTTTTGATTGAAGGTAAAACGATTATCCGTACCTCTTCTTCTCGGAATAAAGTCGCCATTGAATTTTTATAAATGTCCGGACAACTGGAGGCTTTCACTTTGTATTTGTGTATATTCAACATGGCGCCTCTGTACCCAATGGAATTTTTCCGAAATCTCACGTTTTTCAGATACGATTGCGGTTGAATTTGAGTTTTCGCCTTGACGGACAGACTCTTGAGCAAGTTTATCCCTTTATTTTGCGTTTCCTTCGCTTCCGCCATCCCCATCGTCTCCAAATTCGCGTTATTTTCCATTTTTTCTCGGAATTCTCGACGTTTCGTCCAACATTCTTCTTGTTTTTTGATATTCATAGAAAATTTCACCGGCACCCTCGACGTATGCCGATCGGGGGCGTTCAAAATATTCATCCCTTGATCGGAAGAACTCCGACCGGCCAATAAATTCGGATAATTCTGCACTATTATATCGTAAATTTGTTTATTCTCGCTGAGATGTTTCAGTACTTCGAGCGGCACCTTCAACACGACAAAAAAAAAAAAAAGTCAAAAATCGAGATTATTTTTTGGTTTTTTCTTTTTTCAATACCTTTTCGTTATCTCGAACGAAAGTAGGTAAATCGACGACGGAATTGAATCTATCCTTGTCGGTTAGATCTAATGTTGCGTCGACATCTTGAAGCAGATATTGCGTATCGCCCCCTTCTTCTAACGTTTGTTTGATTTCTTCGAGACACTCTGTATCAATCGATGAAACGCTCCATTTTCTAGCCTTTTTCAATCTTTTTTCCTCTTTTCTACAACACGCACAATCAGCAATCGCGCCTAGGGGAGAGCGGGCAACTTTTTATTTAAAAAAAAAAAAAAAAAAAACGCCTCCAAGTCCGGTTCTGTTCAATCGATTTTTATAAACTTGACGTTGTTTCGAAGATATTTTGTCCAGAGATACGAAATATGCGAATTCTGATCGATTTAATCAGCTACGTGAACGCTAGAGGGCGTTGTTTCATATATTTTAGATATTGTCGTTATTATCGACAAATTTTAATAAAACCGTAAAAATTTACGTAGATCCCTCGTAAGTTGAATAAATTTACTTTAAAATAGCGAAAACCGCTTGTCGATATCTTTTTCCTGTCTCGAGATATGTTGAGATATATTAAAATGGCGTGGCGTGGAGTGGCGGTGACGTGTTGCTAATTGGGTTTTCGCCTCGATATTTTCAATTGAAAATATCTTTTTCCTTTTTCTAGATATGTTGAGATATATGAAAATGGCGTGGCGTGGAGTGGGGTGTGTAGAGGTTTGGAAAAACATATGAACACATATTCGCCCATTCGCATGACGTGTTGCTAGTTGGCTTCTCACCTCGATAATTTCAATTGAAAATATCTTTTTCCTTTTCCGAGATATGTTGAGATATATGAAAATGGCGTGGCGTGGAGTGGGGTGTGTAGAGGTTTGGAAAAACATATGAACACATATTCGCCCATTCGCATGACGTGTTGCTAGTTGGCTTCTCACCTCGATAGTTTCAATTGAAAATATCTTTTTCCTTTTCCGAGATATGTTGAGATATATGAAAATGGCGTGGCGTGGAGTGGCGGTGACGTGTTGCTAATTGGGTTTTCGCCTCGATATATTCAATTGAAAATATCTTTTTCCTTTTTCGAGATATGTTGAGATATATGAAAATGGCGTGGCGTGGAGTGGGGTGTGTAGAGGTTTGGATAAACATATAAACACATATTCGTCCCTTTGCATGACGTGTTGCTAGTTGGGTTTTCACCCCGATATTTTCAATTGAAAATATCTTTTTCCTTTTTCGAGATATGTTGAGATATATTAAAATGGCGTGGCGTGGAGTGGCGGTGACGTGTTGCTAATTGGGTTTCCGCCTCGATATATTCAATTGAAAATATCTTTTTCCTTTTTCGAGATATGTTGAGATATATGAAAATGGCGTGGCGTGGAGTGGGGTGTGTAGAGGTTTGGATAAACATATAAACACTTATTCGTCCCTTTGCATGACGTGTTGCTAGTTGGGTTTTCACCCCGATATTTTCAATTGAAAATATCTTTTTCCTTTTTCGAGATATGTTGAGATATATTAAAATGGCGTGGCGTGGAGTGGCGGTGACGTGTTGCTAATTGGGTTTCCGCCTCGATATATTCAATTGAAAATATCTTTTTCCTTTTTCGAGATATGTTGAGATATATGAAAATGGCGTGGCGTGGAGTGGGGTGTGTAGAGGTTTGGAAAAACATATGAACACATATTCGCCCATTCCCATGACGTGTTGCTAGTTGGCTTCTCACCTCGATAGTTTCAATTGAAAATATCTTTTTCCTTTTCCGAGATATGTTGAGATATATGAAAATGGCGTGGCGTGGAGTGGCGGTGACGTGTTGCTAATTGGGTTTTCGCCTCGATATTTTCAATTGAAAATATCTTTTTCCTTTTTCGAGATATGTTGAGATATATGAAAATGGCGTGGCGTGGAGTGGGGTGTGTAGAGGTTTGGATAAACATATAAACACATATTCGTCCCTTTGCATGACGTGTTGCTAGTTGGGTTTTCACCCCGATATTTTCAATTGAAATTATCTTTTTCCTTTTTCGAGATATGAAAATGGCGGGATTTTTTTTAAGATATCTCAAAAAAAAAAGATTTTGACGTACAGTTTCCGTTATTTTATTCTGTAATTTTGAACAGAAAATGTTTCGGTGGTTTTTTCGTAGGTTATGGTGAAAACTAGTAGTTCGTCTAGCGACCTAGAATTGCTGCCGCGACTGTCGTTTTGCACGGCAAAAAAAAAATATTAATTATGGTCCATGAAATCAAATAAAAAAAATCGTTAAAAATACGGCGCTTTTCGAGTCATTCTTCAATACGATAAAACTGACAGTTTTGAATCGTTCCGCGTGGCGTGGCGTGGCGTATGATGGTCTGATTGTGTACAAGGACAATTTAATCAAATGAAAAAAATAAATGAACACATTTTCGACACGTGACGTTAAAAAAAATCACAGTATGTAAAATATTTCAAACAACGCCCTCTAGTATTAACGTCGCTAATTAAATCGTTCAGAATTTATATATTTTGTATTGATAAAAAAAAGTTCTTTCAATTAACATCAAATTTATAAAAATCGACCAATCAGATCCCGAATTGGAGGTATTTTTACATAATAAAGTTCCCGCTCTACCCTACCTGTTATTTAAAGAGATAGACTAAAACTTGTTGGATAAAAAATGCGTGGACGTTATCGAACAATTCGATTATCGTATAAAAAATTCCATTAAATTTGATGTATTCCAAAAAATTCAATAATCCGTTTTTTTTTTATTCGCCCACCCGGTATAATTCGACGATATACTTACTCTTCTTCTATTATCCAATCGGGGTCTCTCATTAGGGCCCCGCAGACGCACATGTTGGCGAAAAATCCCGCCGTTATCAATAAAGTACCGCGCCAACCGTATTCGGAGAGGAGCCACGTGGCTAAAGGGGAATACAGGGCCGTACCGAATCCGGTACCGCTCGCCGCTAAACCCAAAGCCACGGTTCGTTTTTTTTCGAACCAAAACGCTATTGAAACGACGGCCGTTACGAAACAAAGCGTAAGGCCTAATCCACCTACGACTCCGAACGTTAAATACATCACCCCTATGGTTTGCGCGTAGGAACTTAGAGCCAGACCTGACGTGCAGACGATTCCTCCTGCTATTGTCATCGTCATACATCCGTATTTGTCTACCAGAGCGCTTCCAAGAGGACCTATATGTGGAAAACAAAAATTTTTTTTCGCTATATTGGAAATATGTGTTACGTAAAACCGGCAACAACGCGTTCGGATTATAAAAATATATCTAATATTCCGTAAACTGTTAATTGTAAAACAAATTAAATACAAATAACGATTATATCGAAATTTACTATATCATTCAATAACAATTAAAAAAATATTTATTGCTAATATCTTAAGAATGTTGAACGCCAATCATTCCAGACGGTTTCGGTGTTGCCAGACTTAAAAAGATTCGAAACTAACCTGTGTACATTCAACTTACGATTAAAATGTGAAATATTTCGGTCATATTTTAATTCTGGCAACACTGGATGATTCAGAGTTGATTTAAATGGTTCCGTCAACATATATAAGAATCAAAATTACAAAAAAAAAACATTTATAGTGATAATTTTCGTTATTTGTTTTTTAAAATTTTGAAAATGCACGTAAATAAATATTTTCTATAATGTAAATCTATATATTTATTACTTATGTCAATTTATAGATTTAAGACGCTTTACAAGATGGCTGTCGACTATAAACAATATCGAAATGAATGCAATTAGTATTTTTTTTTTAAATATCAAATCAAACTAATAGATTATTAAATAACGTTTTACAATTTTTATGAAAAATAATTTTTTGAGGTCACGAAACGAAGCGCTGTGAAATAATTAAATTTTCCGTCGTTAATAACATTCAAATTTCCCACCATTTCGTGACTAATCCGAAATTAGTAAGTGATCTGTCATATTTCAACTAATCAACTGATAGCGCGACGTTGCCATATATACTACACGAAAGTTTTCCGTTATAATACGTAATTATCACTAAGTTTGAGTCAGCGAATACAATGTTACGAGGGAAGTGGCAAAAGTACTATAATTGAATTTTCGAAATTTTCGTTAATTAAATAAAGAACAAAATTTATAAAGAAATATTATGGACGAATATAGAAGGGTGAAAAAATCATTTTTAAAAGGAGAAGAGGGTGAAAAAAATAAAGTAGTGAACAAACCACGAAAAAAAAAACTAAATAGAAAAAAGCAGTAGATCGAACGAATCCCATATTCTATGAACAATTTCAGTGTTGCCAGCTTTTTTCTATTTTAAAAAATTCATTATTTAAGGTCGAAAACAGGTCTCGTATTTTGTTTTTTTTTTAAACTATTTCATTTTAGTTAAAATAAAGTTGTAACCTTGTTTAAATTCGAATAAAAACATTAAATATTTCTTCTGCATTTATTTGTAGGAAATATTCTAAGTCTGGCAACACCGGACGGTTTACAGTTTACTTAAGGTCAACTTTATTATCTATTCATACTAGTAGATGGCTCCGTCTGTATAAATACGAATTAAGGCGATAAAAAACTCGAAGTAAATGATATTTTGAAATTTTTTTTTGCTGAAATTTTGAAAATAAACTTTAAGAAACATTGTACTAAGGTGTAAATTTATTATTTTCGTTAAAATATGGATTTAACACGTTTTGCAAGATAACTGCTGGCTATTTTAATGTTTTTTTTTAATTTCAACAATATTTTCATTTTCATTTGGGTCATTGGGGGAAAGTGGGAAATAATTTTTTCATATCACTGCTTAAATGGAGATGAAATAATCAAATTTGGAGCAATAAAAAATATGATTTAATTTTCCCGCCGTTTCGTAGCGGGACGTGACGATATTAAAACTTTGAATCAACATCTGAGAGCGCGTTGTTGCCACATATATTACAAACGGTTGTTATATAACGTAATTATCGTTCGGAACTAAATAATATGTTACGAGGGAACGTACAAAAGTAATGGAATGATATTATGGAAATTTTTCATTTTAAATCACCAAACGATAAATAAAATGTTATTAACAATTATATATACGGAAAATTAGTGAAAAAAAAATTGAAATATATACCTGCTATTAGTGGTAAAGCCATAAAAAGACTTCCTATCCACGACGTAGCCGATTTAGAAGCGCCGAACTCGATCAAAAACTCCTTATAAAGCAACCCGAATGTAAAACCAACCCCATCCGATAACATATTGATAACGAAACACGCCAAAACTACCAACCAACCCCATCCCCCGTCCGGTATTTTCTGTCCGGTTTTTTCTATAAAAAGACTTATTTCCGAAGACAGAATCGATCCTCTACCTTGAAATTTGTGGTCGATTCTCAGCGTGGAATTGTTGAAGGTTTCGGTGTCCGGTGGAGTTTCTTGTAAACTTTCGACGCTGGGGGCCACTTCGGATATTTTTACTATGGGGGCGGTTACGCTCATTTCGAATGTAATTACTTGGGTAAATGATTAGATTTCATCGAGGTGTGTTACTAAAATTAATTATTATTGGTTTAAATGTTTTATTAGGTCCAATATTAATAATCTTATCTATGTTTATGAATAGATAAATTTGTGTACATTGTATGCGTACTTTATATAACCTAAAAATATTGTTTTGTTCATTTTGAGACGTTTTCTTGGGGTGATTTCCATTTGGTTTCATATAAGGGGTTGTAAATATGATTTTTGAAAACAATTGGCAACGTGGGGTGAATAAATTAGTTCTAAATACCCTGTATTTTGATTTCTTTGAGTGTTGACTCACCCTGTAAGGTTTGGGAGGATTTTTTTTGGGAAATTCAGTATTTATTCAATTTTTTTAATAATAAATTTGGAAAATTTCGTGAAATAATATTATTTATTAATATAATTCTTAATATATATGAAAAAATGGATTTATTGAAAAAAATTTATATTTGAGAAGGGTAGTTATACGTCGTAGTTACCAGTAGGAATAATTTTTTTTGAAAATTTTACTTTTTATAATGGAATTTTTCAAAATTTCAAGTGGTCTAATAGTTTTTTTGTAAATATCTCTGTTTTTATTGAATATAAATAAAAAATTATAATGGGGTTTTTTGTAGAGAATTTCATCCTCTACAATTTTTGTTTGAAACATTTTTTTGTAACTTTTTGTCTTTTTGAGATATATCCAAAAAAATGATGTCCTGTATAGTTTTTTCTTCATTTACGACCCCCTAAATAAAAATATGATTTATTAAGAAAATTTATATACGTGAGATTACTTTTTAAATCTCGTAATTTTATGTAGCAACAAAATTTTTTTTGAAAATTTCACTTTTTCTCAAAATTTTCAATAATTTTTCCAAAATTTCAAGTATTTAATTACTATTTTGTAAATATCGCTGTTTCTATTGAAAATAGATAAAAAGTGAATATAAGCAATTTGATAGGAAATTTCATCCTCTACAATTTTTGTTTGAAACATTTTTTCGTATCTTTTTGTCTTTTTGAGATATAATCAAAAAAATGATGTCCGGTATAGTTTGTACTTCATTTTCGACCCCCCCTATAAAAATCAAATTAATAGAAAAATTTTATATCTTAAATCACTTGTTAAATCTTGTAGTTTCAAATATCAATAAAAAATTTCAAGAAAATTTCATTTTTTCATCAAATTTGAATGAATTTTTCAAAATTCCAGTTTTTTGCAAATATCTCTCTTTCTATTCAAAATAAATAAAAAGTGAATATTAGCAATTTGATAGGAAATTTCATCCTCTACAATTTTTGTTTGAAACATTTTTTCGTATCTTTTTGTCTTTTCGAGATATAATCAAAAAAATGATGTCCGGTATAGTTTGTACTTAATTTTCGACCCCCCATATAAAAATTCAAATTAATAAAAAAATTATATATCTTAAATCACTTGTTAAACATTGTAGTTTCAAATATCAATAAAAAATTTCAAGAAAATTTCATTTTTTCATCAAATTTGAATGAATTTTTCAAAATTCCAGTTTTTTGCAAATATCTATCTTACCACTTAAAATAAATAAAAAGTGAATATTAGCAATTTGATAGGAAATTTCATCCTCTACAATTTTTGTTTGAAACATTTTTTCGTATCTTTTTGTCTTTTCGAGATATAATCAAAAAAATGATGTCCGGTATAGTTTGTACTTAATTTTCGACCCCCCATATAAAAATTCAAATTAATAAAAAAATTATATATCTTAAATCACTTGTTAAACCTTGTAGTTTCAAATATCAATAAAAAATTTCATGAAAATTCCACTTTTTTTATCAATTTTGAATGAATTTTTCAAAATTCCAGTTTTTTGCAAATATCTCTCTTTCCATTTAAAATAAATAAAAAGTGAATATTAGCAATTTGATAGGAAATTTCATCCTCTACAATTTTCGTTCGAAACATTTTTCCATATCTTTTCCTAATTTCGAGATAATTAAAAAAAATCATTTCCTGCGCAATTTTTTCATATTTTCGATTCCGAAATCGAAATACTTTTCGTTAAATCAAATAAAAACAACATTTTAATTACTAAATTTTCCTCAAACAAACTTATCGCGTCTAATTTTAGCCAACCCGACGAAAATGTGTCTCTGGTAAAAAAAACAAACAGCTGTTGTCTCATCACATCTTGAAAATATATTTTTATCTATCTATATATAAAAATTTCATAGTCGTTATCTTCATACTGTATTCGATTACATAAATATCTACTCAGTTGAATTCGTGGAAATAATCTACATTACACTACGAGGGTTATCAAAAAAGAAACATTTCAAAAAACAAACTTCAACTTTGAAGCTCTGTATCTCAGATAATTATACGAATAAAAAAATTAAATTTACACTATATATAGATTGATGCTTTATCTATCGATAAAAAATAAATACTAATACATTCCATGAACGATTTCGTTAGATATAGAAGAAAAAGTTAGACTATGTAATTTTTTTTTTAAATACTTTAATACAACTTTTTTGTTGTGTATTTACGTGTTGTATATTATCCTGCGAGTTTTTTTTATCAAATAAAAGATAATAAAACGATTTGTATCGTACTTTAGTGGGTGAAACAGCACATACAATTGCATCAATTTATCCCAATTACAATTCATCACTAAACCGCATACATTTTAATCAAGTTGCGTTATTTTCTTAATGGAAATGTATTTGTTCAATTACATCACTTAAGAAGTCGATTTAGACTCATTCTACACAATAAATTAGAACCACGTAAATGATCCAGTAATAAAATTAGGTTATGTTAAATTAAATTAGATTATTTCTTTTTTAAAACGTATCGTTTTACATTTATTTGCTACCCTAGGTTAAAACAGGGTATTTGTTTCTTTTATATTTACTAATATTTTGTTTTAAATACTTAATTTCATTTTTTTATGCCGTTTCTAATGAGAATAAACACGATTCAGTCTTTAAAGTGAACCTAACCTAACTTTGTTCATTGAATGGAAACTCGTTAAATTATTTAGTACATTATAAATAATTTTACTATTCTAATAATATTAGTTATATAAATAAATATAATAAAAGGTTTTTTAATCCATTTCCTAATGATATACGTCAATAAAACATAATGTTTAAAGTGAAATATAAATACCTGTATATCAAACACGTTACTATGAACTTCACTAAAAAAACACGTGTCTCAAACTCTACTTTTTAATGACTCTTACAAAGTAATTAAAATGTATTTAATAACTTTTGACTTGAATACTTTAAAACGACTGGAATTACACGTGCTAAATCGACCAACATGTTCGGTATACATTCGATACACAGTTGAAACGGTTTCACGAAATGGAGACAGCTGTTCGATCCGACGTTGCCAGATTTCGACGTATCCCTAAATTTATTTTACAAATTATATGGGGAAACGTCGATAAATTAAGACTTAAGTCACTATTCAAATTGATCATAATTATCTATTTATTAGACTTTAAATTCGATGTTTATAGACGCATACGCAAGTAGGCGTGTCCTATTTTCAAGAAAAAAGAAGAATAATACATAATATGAATTCAGCTACTTCTCATTAATGCAATCTAACGAATTGTCAAATTCAGCTGATAACCATTTTAAAATGGTCGCTGTGGGGGTGATTAGATGATTTTGTTTTGAGTTATTTGTTGGATTTTATACAGGGGCTTCTCATAGTTTATTGATATCCTTAAGTTTTCGTCTTTTATTGTTTACATTCTGGAGTAAAGATGGATTTTTCGTTTCACCTTTACTAGGAGGCTTATTTCAACTTTACCGGATGCAAAAACAACAAACAAAAAAATTTCAAACCGAAAAGTCTACATACGAGAAAGTCTATTATTTACCACACGGCCGTCATTTTGATGTAGAACAGCTGTTTCTTTTTATATTGCCCAGTATGACTTATAACAAGTATCAAGTGAAAAAATTTTCGATTTTGAAATGCGCGTACTTAATATGCAAAATTTCAATTTTACAAAGAAAAAATAAAAGAAAATTCTATATAATTGATGTTAGAATGAATACAGTGAAAAAAAAATGTATAAAAAAACGAAAAAATTGAAAAAAAAATAACTCAGGCGAGAATCGAACCCGGTGCGCACAATCAACAATCCTAGACGCTACCGCCTCATCCATTTTAGAAACCTTTTTATAGAGAAGTTGAAACGTCAAATTTTCATCTGTCTAAAAAATTATAAAAGAAACAAATTTTAAATCACAAGAGACGTAAAATCATGAATATTTAGAAGCATGAAAAAATACTTCGAAAAAGAATGAAAAAAAAAAAGAGATAAAGATACATAACTAATGATTTTTTAATTCGCTAGACATGGTTCAATGTGTCAGTTGTCAATAATTTTCGTCTCACAGTTAAAACCACAGAACTACTTGATCGTAATGGTGGTTGCATACATTCCATTAATAATATAGATATTTGCATATATAATAGTAACAATATCCGCGGTAATGTATTGTAAACTGCCTATATATAAGGCGAATTATTTTGTTTCGTTCGATATATTTTATATCGTAGACTTTTTTGATGATACGGGGGGGGGGTAACAAATAATACTAGATTTGATTTATTTTCATTTATTTATAAAAAAAATTATATAATAGTAACGATTGTGAAATACATAAGAGGTACGAGTAAAATTAAAAATATACCGATTAACAAAATAGTGATCCAAATAACGTCTTTAGAATCCTCGATAACTTTTTCCACCGGTCCTTTTCCCAATATTTTCCTATTTTTCGTGTACGGAATTAGAGCTACCATCAGACCGGATATTATGATCCAAATGGACGATTGGTAAAAAGCTTGTTCCCAACTGTTGGTCACGTCGTACAAATGCCCCGCGTACGGGGGGCCTACCAAAAGTCCGATACCCATACAGAGAAGTTGGAGGCCGTACGCGGTGGTGAACCGATCTAGCGGTACCAATTCAACTATTATTCCTGGAGTGAACGAGTAGGTACTGGCGACGAAAACGCCGAAAAGCGCAGCGCACATTTCGAGCACGATGAAATTGTGCGTGAAAAACATCAAACCGGCGCAAGATACGCCGGTTAAAACCAAGCATATAGCGTAAGTTTTCGTTATGTTCATCCACGGTTGATCTCCTGCCCATCCCAAAGCGATCTGGAATTGGAAAAATAAATCGGAACCGAAAAGGGATTTTGATTCGTTATATATACGGAAAAAATGAAATTCCGGCAACGCTGTTTTATTCGTTTCAATCGAGCATCAACTAGTAGTTGACGGCGGTGTTGCCAGATGTTATTTTCCTTAATCCGATTATGTGACTTCCATAAAATTTTGATTCGTATAATAATTGATTTAGAATAGACAAAATGGCGGAAATTTATGATTTGAATATATAAAAATATGTGTGTATGTGTATATTTTATAGAAATTAATTTATAAAAATTTATAAAACGGAAGAAATGAAGATGAAAATGAAAATTCCGGCAACATTGTTTTATGTATTACATTTGTATTGGGCAGCCATTTATATTTTATAACAGTGTTGCCAGAAGTTTTAATTCTTAACCAGAATATTTAACGTCGAAAATAAAAGATTTATTGAAATTGATTTATAAAATAGGGAAATTATTGATAAAAATCGATATATAAGTCGAAATTTAATATGTTATTATTATTATATTAATATGTTATTTGAAATAAATCCGATCCGAAATTCTATTACTTTATATTTAGGGAAAAAAGTGAAATTCCGGCAACGCTGTTTTATTCGTTTCAATCGAGCATCAACTAGTAGTTGACGGCGGTGTTGCCAGATGTTATTTTCCTTAATCCGATTATGTGACTTCCATAAAATTATGATTCGTATAATAATTGATTAAGAATAGACAAAATGGCGGAAATTTATGATTTGAATATATAAAAATATGTGTGTATGTGTATATTTTATAGAAATTAATTTATAAAACTGATAAAATGTAGATGAAAATCGATATATTAGGCGAAATCAGTAGTACTACAGATGAATCTGTAGCCCTGGCATCAATGGTTGATCATAAAGTTGGTTCTGGCAATCCTAACAAGATCTTTTATTAAAAAAAAAATCGTATCCAGAATAAATTCTGATCCTATGTATTTAGTGAAAAATTAAAATTCCGGCAACATTGTTTTATGTATTACATTTGTATTGGGCAGCCATTTATATTTTATAACAGTGTTGCCAGAAGTTTTAAATCTTGATCAGAATATTTAACGTCGAAAATAAAGGATTTATTGAAATTGATTTATAAAATAGGGAAATTATTAATAAAAATCGATATATAAGTCGAAATTTAATATGTTATTATTATTATATTAATATATTAATATGTTATTTGAAATAAATCCGATCCAAAATTCTATTCCTTTATATTTAGGGAAAAAAGTGAAATTCCGGCAACGCTGTTTTATTCGTTTCAATCGAGCATCAACTAGTAGTTGACGGCGGTGTTGCCAGATGTTATTTTCCTTAATCCGATTATGTGACTTCCATAAAATTATGATTCATATAATAATTGATTAAGAATAGACAAAATGGCGGAAATTTTTGATTTGAATATATAAAAATATGTGTGTATATGTATATTTTATAGAAATTAATTTATAAAACTGATAAAATGTAGATGAAAATCGATATATTAGGCGAAATCAGTAGTACTACAGATGAATCTGTAGCCCTGGCATCAATGGTTGATCATAAAGTTGGTTCTGGCAATCCTAACAAGATCTTTTATTAAAAAAAAAATCGTATCCAGAATAAATTCTGATCCTATGTATTTAGTGAAAAATTAAAATTCCGGCAACATTGTTTTATGTATTACATTTGTATTGGGCAGCCATTTATATTTTATAACAGTGTTGCCAGAAGTTTTAAATCTTAATCAGAATATTTAACGTCGAAAATAAAGGATTTATTGAAATTGATTTATAAAATAGGGAAATTGTTGATAAAAATCGATATAGAAGTCGAAATTTAATATGTTATTATATGATTATATTAATATGTTATTTAAAAAAAAATCCGATCCGAAATAAATTCCGTTCCTTTATATTTAGGGAAAAAGTGAAATTCCGGCAACACTGTTTTATATATTGATACGTTTCAAGGTCGTGAAAATGGATAATTGATAGCAGTGTTGCCAGATGTTTTTCTCTTTATGTGAAGTTTTAAAAATATTTCTACAAGATTGATATAATATGTGAATTAGATAAGACGAAATCGCTTAGGAAATTTTTCATTCAACTACAGAGTTGTATGAAAATATTTATTTATGTAGAAATTAATTTATAATATCTTAAAAATCATACTAACCATCGGTAGAGCTTTTCCTAAAACATACACGAAAATTCCCTTATCTCCCCCAAAAACGAACTACAACAAATTCGGAATCTTTCGTTACACTGAGAAATCGATCGCTACATTTTGAATTTTTTCTTCAATAATTGTAAAAACAAATATGGTTAATAAATATTTCTTAGAAGTGAAAAATTTTTCGTGCTCCTTATATTTCCGTTTATTTACAGAATTTTACATTGAAAATTAGTTTTCGGTTGGATACTTCGATGTAGTGCATTACTTTTCTCAGTGTATATTGGTCTGCGATCGCCAGTTAAACATTAGACGCGCCTGCGGAGTGTCACTTCCCTTTAGTAAGTAGCAGTGTTGTCAGATTTTAAGAATTACCTTTAATATCAATATTTCTAACTAAAAATTTATTTGGAAAAATAAAAATTCGAAACATTTCCGCTATACAAAAAAAATCTTTTGATTTTATATCAATTTTTTTCTTTTCAATAATTTTTTTGTCAAACCATTTTAACTATTTTAAATCATTTTTGTAACTCAACTACAGATAGTCGAATAAGTCTGGCAACACTGGTTAGCAGTTCGTGCTAATTCGATCTATTATGATGTCATTCATTCTTTTATCTTTGTTTATTATATTTTTAAGGAATATTTGTTGTTTTTGAATTATTTTTCGTACGTCTACTTACCATTCCGATGGTATTGGTGATACCTATGTTGGATATAGTAAGAGACGCGTCTTCGTTAGTATATCCGTGCTTTGTCATATGTTCCACCAAATAAAAATACGGCACTATAAACCAAACAAAAAGTGTTATGGTCGACAGGGACAGCAAGAAAAAATGTAGTTCTAAGAACAACGAAAAATCGCATATTCCCTTCACCAAGTCTAGTAGTTCATCGTACCATTTCTATAAAACGTTTCCTGTCAAACTAACAACGAATTTTCTTTATAGTCCGGGAAAATTAGGTCGAGACCTCACAATAATTTTTTTCGAAGAATATAAAACAGTTCGAAATTCAAGGTTTTTACGCTGATATCTTTTTTTATTTTTGATCCTAAAAAAAATTTTGTATCATAACTTTTAAAAAAAAATTTAACCTTCAATTTTTCAAAAATTTGTAATTTGCTTATTATGACAAGTATAATAAATACTAAATTGATTTAATATAAAAATATGGAGGAATTTTTTTTGAAGCAGTTGGTATTTTCAAATTTCAAAAATTCAAAATGGCCGACGCGTAAACTGATTCAATATTCATCCTTGTTTATTTCACGATTAATATCAATTCTGAGATGGAATTTGCTGCAATCGAGTTGTACTTCATCAGGCAATATGAACAATTTTTATAAAAACTGAAAAAAACTCAAAAAAACTGAAAAAATTAATTTTTTTTGATGCCTTGTATCAAACTTGTAGCCTTTCCCTGTAACAGATTTCCTCTCAAAATTGACATTTTCCATGAATTGAACAGCAATTAAAAAAATATTTACACGACCGCCATATTGAATTTTTAAAATTTGAAAATCTGCTTTAACAACATTTTGTGCCAAATAAATAAATTTTGGAAATTCTTAGTTATAAAATTTAATTAAAATTTGATATCTACGAGCAAAAATAAAAAATAGCGTAAAAAACTCAAATTTCTAGTACTTCTGTTAATATCGATCAAACTCATCGAAAATTTCATGAAATTAAAAAATTCGATTAATTAATGTGATTTTCCTAATTTTCCCAGACTATCATAACATCAAAAGTGCTCATCTATTTCCGCTACGGTAACGAAACTATCACTTCAATCATTACTATCATTTCGAATAGAACGTTCCGCTATTGGTTCGTTATTATAAGAGGTTCCTTGAATTTTTAATATTATGCAACCAAACATACAAATCCATACATATCGAGAATTATGCAACCAAGTATACAATTATACAGGGGGGATCCGTTTTATATATTTGAATCAACTAAAATATTCGAGATATGAAACCTCTTATAATAAATAATGTAAAAATATATTTTTTTCTGTTTTTCAATTTCTTTATTAATATATAATAAGCACTTTTGTAAAACCCCAAATTTTTTACTATAATTAATAAAATACTCACTTCGTCGTCACTCTTTTTCAAAGTTAACGTGGACACTCTGTATATATTCGGGCAGCTGGAAGCTTTAAATCGATATTTGTGATTGTTGAATATCGCTCCTCGATGTATTAACGATTGTCTGTGCAATTTTAAATTTTTAAAATAATTTTGTCTTTGCGCTTGATTTAATTGCGCTTTCAATTTCGGTACTGTTGGTACTTTGGACAACCCGCCAAATTTTTTCGATGATTTTTCGATCAATAACGGTTCCTGTGCTTCTACATCCTTCCCGTTTTTCACACTATCCTGTAACAGACGATTTAAGGGTTGCCGCGAAGTAGAACAAGATGGCGGCGGTGTATATGTGTGTATACGAGGTGCATTCAAATAATTGACGTTTGTATTTTTGAAAAAACGTCGTGCAAAGAAGGAAAATAGACGAGGAAGTGTCAAAAATGGCCGATACTACAGGAATATGAAACAAAATGGCGACGTTTGTTGAAATAAACCACAATTTTGAAATTTTTTTTCCAAATTTTATCTACTACGAAGTAGAACAAGATGGCGGCGGTATATATGTGTGTATACGAGGTGCATTCAAATAATTGACGTTTGTATTTTTGAAGAAACGTCGTGCAAAGAAGGAAAATAGACGAGGAAGTGTCAAAAATGGCCGATACTACAGGAATATGAAACAAAATGGCGACGTTTGTTGAAGTAAACCACAACTTTGAAATTTTTTTCCCAAATTTTATCTACTACGAAGTAGAACAAGATGGCGGCGGTGTATATGTGTGTATACGAGGTGCATTCAAATAATTGACGTTTGTATTTTTGAAGAAACGTCGTGCAAAGAAGGAAAATAGACGAGGAAGTGTCAAAAATGGCCGATACTACAGGAATATGAAACAAAATGGCGACGTTTGTTGAAGTAAACCACAACTTTGAAATTTTTTTCCCAAATTTTATCTACTACGAAGTAGAACAAGATGGCGGCGGTGTATATGTGTGTATACGAGGTGCATTCAAATAATTGACGTTTGTATTTTTGAAAAAACGTCGTGCAAAGAAGGAAAATAGACGAGGAAGTGTCAAAAATGGCCGATACTACAGGAATATGAAACAAAATGGCGACGTTTGTTGAAATAAACCACAATTTTGAAATTTTTTTTCCAAATTTTATCTACTACGAAGTAGAACAAGATGGCGGCGGTATATATGTGTGTATACGAGGTGCATTCAAATAATTGACGTTTGTATTTTTGAAGAAACGTCGTGCAAAGAAGGAAAATAGACGAGGAAGTGTCAAAAATGGCCGATACTACAGGAATATGAAACAAAATGGCGACGTTTGTTGAAGTAAACCACAACTTTGAAATTTTTTTCCCAAATTTTATCTACTACGAAGTAGAACAAGATGGCGGCGGTGTATATGTGTGTATACGAGGTGCATTCAAATAATTGACGTTTGTATTTTTGAAGAAACGTCGTGCAAAGAAGGAAAATAGACGAGGAAGTGTCAAAAATGGCCGATACTACAGGAATATGAAACAAAATGGCGACGTTTGTTGAAGTAAACCACAACTTTGAAATTTTTTTCCCAAATTTTATCTACTACGAAGTAGAACAAGATGGCGGCGGTATATATGTGTGTATACGAGGTGCATTCAAATAATTGACGTTTGTATTTTTGAAGAAACGTCGTTCAAAGAGGGAAAATAGACGAGGAAGTGTCAAAAATGGCCGATACTACAGGAATATGAAACAAAATGGCGACGTTTGTTGAAGTAAACCACAACTTTGAAATTTTTTTCCCAAATTTTATCTACTACGAAGTAGAACAAGATGGCGGCGGTGTATATGTGTGTATACGAGGTGCATTCAAATAATTGACGTTTGTATTTTTGAAGAAACGTCGTGCAAAGAAGGAAAATAGACGAGGAAGTGTCAAAAATGGCCGATACTACAGGAATATGAAACAAAATGGCGACGTTTGTTGAAATAAACCACAATTTTGAAATTTTTTTTCCAAATTTTATCTACTACGAAGTAGAACAAGATGGCGGCGGTATATATGTGTGTATACGAGGTGCATTCAAATAATTGACGTTTGTATTTTTGAAGAAACGTCGTGCAAAGAAGGAAAATAGACGAGGAAGTGTCAAAAATGGCCGATACTACAGGAATATGAAACAAAATGGCGACGTTTGTTGAAATAAACCACAATTTTGAAATTTTTTTTCCAAATTTTATCTACTACGAAGTAGAACAAGATGGCGGCGGTATATATGTGTGTATACGAGGTGCATTCAAATAATTGACGTTTGTATTTTTGAAGAAACGTCGTGCAAAGAAGGAAAATAGACGAGGAAGTGTCAAAAATGGCCGATACTACAGGAATATGAAACAAAATGGCGACATTTGTTGAAATAAACCACAATTTTGAAATTTTTTTTCCAAATTTTATCTACTACGAAGTAGAACAAGATGGCGGCGGTATATATGTGTGTATACGAGGTGCATTCAAATAATTGACGTTTGTATTTTTGAAGAAACGTCGTGCAAAGAAGGAAAATAGACGAGGAAGTGTCAAAAATGGCCGATACTACAGGAATATGAAACAAAATGGCGACGTTTGTTGAAATAAACCACAATTTTGAAATTTTTTTTCCAAATTTTATCTACTACGAAGTAGAACAAGATGGCGGCGGTATATATGTGTGTATACGAGGTGCATTCAAATAATTTACGTTTGTATTTTTGAAAAAACGTCGTGCAAAGAAGGAAAATAGACGAGGAAGTGTCAAAAATGGCCGATACTACAGGAATATGAAACAAAATGGCGACGTTTGTTGAAATAAACCACAATTTTGAAAATTTTTTTTTCAAATTTTATCTACTACGAAGTAGAACAAGATGGCGGCGGTAAATATGTGTGTATACGAGGTGCATTCAAATAATTGACGTTGTTCAAATAGAGAAACTGTCAAAAATAACCAATACTACAGAAATATGAAACAAAATGGCGACTTTTGTTGAACTAAACTACAGTTTTATAGTTTTTTTCAAAATTTGAACAATCTCCACGTAAAAATATATCTTTATACAGGTTGTAATAAAAAATAATTCGATATATTAAATTTTTTCATTGTAACGAATATTTTTTCACGTATTTGTATATATACAGGGTTTTTCAAAATGTTTGTACATATATAATGATGGGATTCGATGATGGTTGATTTTTTTTTTAATTACTCACCAGTTTTTTTGCAGTTTTTTCTTCTTTTTTTAACGTCATACACATCGTGATCGGTACTCTCTCAATAAGTGAAGCGTCTTCTGCTAATTTATTTAATCCTTTATCGGACGTACTCCTTGTTAATAATAAACTTGGAAAATTTTCCAATATAACATTATATAACTTTTTATTCGAACTGAGTTGTTCTAATACTTCTATAGGCACCTTAAATTCATTTATTTATCTGATACACACTGTATAATATATAGCGGTCGTCGACTTACTTTCTCATTTTGACGTATATACGTGGGTAGATTCAAAACTGAATTATGATTATTTTTTAGAACTGATTTATCCACGTTATTCGATTCTATGGAAGTTTCTAAGCCTTGTAAAAGATATTCGACGTTTTTTCCACTCTTTAATACGTCTTTCAGTTCGTCTATATCGAGGTTATTCAAAAAATTCGTCGATGACAACGATATCAAACTTGTTTTACTCGATTTACTAGATTTGGATAATTTCGAGTTTACCCTGTAAGAATTTTGACGTAAGCTTACGAATAAGATTTACTGGAAATAGAATTCCGTTACAAACAGATCATTAAAAATTTTATTTATACGTAGAAATTTTTCAAGTTCCCCCGTAAACTCGTATTTACTGTCAAGGTTAAATATATCGAGTTCTATGGAAATCATAACCCAGACATTTATCATTTCTTTAAAAAGTTTTAATCGATTTGTTAGATATAGATAATTTTGAATTAACCCTGTAAAAAAATTAGGTTTTTATCACAAATTTATGATTATTTTTTTAATACAACCAAAACTTGATAAGTTCCCTATAGTAAAATCGCATTTATTATCAAGGTCAAATATATCGAATTCTATGGAAATTATAAAGAAACGACGCGACTAAAGGAACGTTTTTTCTTCTTCTTTTTTATATTGTTGACAAAGATCAGATAAATTTTAAGTTTATTAAATATTTGTGAATATAAATACACCAACTGAACATAAATTTTGATATTATATTATTTTATCTAATTGCAAATCAAATAATAAATACCAGGAAATTATCTGGAATAGATAATACAAGTCTAGTATTTTGTTTATTATTGAAAATGCTCATAAGTACGAATTTAGCGTATTATATTAAATTTATAGTATCTATCCTGACCACCAGAGTGCTTGTTGATTATAGTATTTTGTTCATTAATGACGAGGTTCATAAGGACGATTTTAGCGTATCTACTTTGACCACTTGAGTGTAATGGCAGATATTTAATGTAGTTATTAATATATTTGAGTAGCAGTCGCTGACAGCAGTCAGCCGGATTATACCGAAGGAGGAGTTTATGCCGAAATTAACATAGGACACGTATTATAAATTTTAGTACATTCTCTGTTACTACGTAATTTTTTTAATAAATTCTAATCTCAATAAACAATCAATTCGAGTTATCTTTATCTTATACTTATGAATTAATCTTCTCGGGATTAAATAAATAGATAAACTTACTTGTTTTGTTCTGTTATCCAATCGGGATCTCTCATCAAAGCTCCACAGACGCACATATTCAAAAATAACCCTCCCAGAATCAAGGTGGTACCTCTCCAACCGAATTCGAAAATAAGCAAATTAGTCAAGGGGGAAAATATGAAAGTTCCCACTCCGGTTCCCGATGCGCTTATACCAACAGCCAAAGTCCTCTTCTTATCGAACCAAAACGCTATCGAAACAACAGCCGTCACGTAGCAAAGCCCCAATCCCAAACCGGCCAGTATGCCAAACGTCAGATACATAATAGAAATAGAATCGGCCCTGCAACTCATAATGAATCCCAGCGCCGCCACTGAACCTCCCACGCACGTCATGATCCGACATCCGTATTTGTCGACCAGAGCGCTCATAATCGGACCGGAAATTAAAGGTACCGCCAAAAACAAACTGCCTATCCAAGACGTGTCCGAACTGGACGCTTTAAATTCAATCAAAAATTCCGGAAATAATAAACCGAATGATAAACTAACCCCGTCGGCTATCATCGATACCAATAAAGAAGAAAATACTACAATCCAACCCCAACCGCCATCGGGTATCTTCGGTTTAACTTCGTCTTCCTCGGAATCGGATTCCGACGAGGAGGATGTCGATGATAGACTGTTAGTTATGAACGTAACTTCCGGTTTTTCGAACGGTTCCGTGAGAACGATTTCTTCGCGTTTTATCGGACTGGATTCTAGAGATGGAGCCACCGTCGATAAAGTAGCTAAAGGCGCTTCCTTTTTACCACTCTCCATGTTTTCTATTACAATTATTTATAAATCAATTAATCGGTATCGTATATAATATTTTTATTTGATTTATATTTCGCGTCCGGAGGTAAGGATCTTTTCCGATTTGATGGTTTTGGTAGTGACTAAAACAAATTAAATTCCCGTGACCGGTCATCAATAACAGACCGAGTGGTACGATTTTAAGAAAAATGCGGGTTTCTTGTAATTTTTAATTTCAGAAGTTGAGAGGGCTTCGTAGCATTGTCAGTTACGAGGAGAATCTGTAAAGTAAAATTTCAAATAGATAAAATATCATTTTGTACGGGAAACAAAATTATAATTAATTTATTTTCTTGTACAATACTTGGCAACATCGCGCTGTCTAGTAGTCATCGTCTACTTCGATTTAAATAATCGATGTCATGAGATTAGCGCGTGGTTGCCAGTGTTTTCATCATTTCTTGATACTTATTCCATTCAAGTTGGTTATATAGCATTAGTCAGAGGCGTGCGTAATATTTTTAAATATGGTAGCGAATATTTTCTTGAAAAAAATTTTGTTGAATGAATTTGATTAATTAGATATGTATATACAGGGTGATGTTGAGGTTTTAATATGAAGATTTACATTAAAAAATTGGGGTAAATTACAGCTCTATTTTGAGATACAGGGTGTGCAAAACTATTTGGATGTGATGTAATAAAAACAATGATTTGGTAAATAAAATAAAGTTATAAAATTTCATTTTAAACTTTGTTATTCCAACCCGAAGATTTTCTGTTCAAAATAATTACAATTATTAATGAATAACCCTGTATAGATCCTTAAAAATGTATTAAATTTTTTGGATATTAATTTCGATCCAATTTTAGCGACGTCGATATCCGCCAAATGTTGTATAACGTTTTGCTTTTACTATTTTTAAAAATAAATACGTCAAACGATCAATTTTTTCACGAAAAAATCAATTTATAGAATGAATTTTAATAAACCAAATATTTTACGATGTGTAATTCTAATTGGAACGTAAGTTAACTATTCATCGATACAGAAACCGCCTTTGACACTATGAATAATTGTCATGAATTCTTAAAGGTGTTACAGCTAATAATATATACGTGAAATAACCTCAAATTTGAGAAAGTACTTAGTAGAAGATTAAATTTTAACAAAACAAAAATAATTATTATTATTTTCACGACGTCCCCTGTATAGAAATTTTTTATTGGAACAACTAACAACAAATGAATATAGAATAAGATATATGAAACTTACTTAATTTTTTATTACAATAAAAACTACTCGACACTAAACAGGTTTATTCAACGATCACCTTCACTAATTTTGTTTTAAAAAAATCTACACACCATCACACATATTTATAAACAACTAGAAAGAATTATGTAATGTCATAATTTCCCGCGTTGTTTATCGATAAAGAAGAAATCTTTATGACCATTATTCGAATATATCCAAGGTTAGTAATGAATAGGTTGACCGATAACTTGTCCGATATATACAGGTGACGTCATCTGTTGTACTATACGATTTTGTCAATTTATTCGAATGTTTTTGAGGATAAATGAAATTTAAATTCAAGGTGTTTCCTTCGAAATTAAATTGTGTGATTTTATTATTATAATGTTTAATTCAAACGTAAACACTGCTTATTCTTCGGAATTGTTGTGACGTAACGGCTTTCATACATGACATCCACGTTATCGGGCAACCTAGTCTTTACCAACCTTGGATGCTATCTAACTGACATTTGATTTCACCAATGAGTCATGTATTATTTTTCGACAATTCACAGCAAAATGGGTCGATATTAAGCACGTAAAATATTTTTATGCAAATATAGCACGCATATAAACGATTCGTCGTCGTGAATTAAATTGGAATAGACTAAAATTAAAATTACCTACCGTTCATTTGACTTGCGACGAAAATAAATCATAAAATATTTTGCGTCACGTATACCGGTCAACAAAATTAGACGCAGTCAAAATAAAGATGCGATCCAAATTTTTTTTTTATATAAATAAACAAAAATTACAATCTTTTTTTCAGCTTAAAATTTTAATGCATAATTGTGTTATATACAACGCGGTTAAATTCTAATGAAGTTGTTTTTACAATCAACCAGGCGCTGTTGTCGGCTTGTGTTAAAAGTAACGAAATCAAAACATTTGGTGATAAATGCATTTTATGTGGGTTCGAATTGGTTTAAAAACAAAATGGAGATACCGGGTGTTTCGTAATAAAATTTATGATGTCAATTTAGATATAACTACGATGTCATTTGTTTGAATTGGTTTTAATAAAATTTATGACTCCTAAATTTTATCTGCAAATTTAATTAAAATGAATGGCGTGGTGTTTTTTCATTCGATCAGAGCAGAGATCTACTAAATCGTACAAAATCGATTATGCAGAGGTAAAAGATCCACGAAAACGCTAAAAATCGATTGAACAGACGTAAAAAATCGATGAATTGGAAAAAATCGATTATGCAGAGGTGTAAAATCGACGAAAAGCTAAAAATCGATTGGGCGGAAATGAAAAATCGATGAAGTCGTACAAAATCGATTATACAGTGGTTAAAGATCGGCAAAAACCGAAAAAATCGATTATGCAGATGTAAAAGATCGACGAAAACGCTAAAAATCGATTGAACAGACGTAAAAAATCGATGAAATCGTAAAAAATCGATTATGCAGAGGTGTAAAATCGACGAAAAGCTAAAAATCGATTGGGCGGAGATGAAAAATCGATGAAGTCGTACAAAATCGATTATACAGAGGTTGAAGATCGGCAAAAAACGAAAAAATCGATTACGCAGATGTAAAAGATCGACGAAAACGCTAAAAATCGATTGTACAAACGTAAAAAATCGATGAAATCGTAAAAAATCGATTATGCGGAGGTGTAAAATCGACGAAAAGCTAAAAATCGATTGGGCGGGGATGAAAAATCGATGAAGTCGTACAAAATCGATTATATAGAGGTTGAAGATCGGCAAAAAACGAAAAAATCGATTATGCAGATGTAAAAGATCGACGAAAACGCTAAAAATCGATTGAACAGACGTAAAAAATCGATGAAATCGTAAAAAATCGATTATGCGGAGGTGTAAAATCGACGAAAAGCTAAAAATCGATTGGGCGGAGATGAAAAATCGATGAAGTCGTACAAAATCGATTATATAGAGGTTGAAGATCGGCAAAAAACGAAAAAATCGATTACGCAGACGTAAAAGATCGACGAAAACGCTAAAAATCGATTGAACAGACGTAAAAAATCGATGAAATCGTAAAAAATCGATTATGCGGAGGTGTAAAATCGACGAAAAGCTAAAAATCGATTGGGCGGAGATGAAAAATCGATGAAGTCGTACAAAATCGATTATACAGAGGTTGAAGATCGGCAAAAAACGAAAAAATCGATTACGCAGATGTAAAAGATCGACGAAAACGCTAAAAATCGATTGAACAGACGTAAAAAATCGATGAAATCGTAAAAAATCGATTATGCGGAGGTGTAAAATCGACGAAAAGCTAAAAATCGATTGGGCGGGGATGAAAAATCGATGAAGTCGTACAAAATCGATTATATAGAGGTTGAAGATCGGCAAAAAACGAAAAAATCGATTATGCAGATGTAAAAGATCGACGAAAACGCTAAAAATCGATTGAACAGACGTAAAAAATCGATGAAATCGTAAAAAATCGATTATGCGGAGGTGTAAAATCGACGAAAAGCTAAAAATCGATTGGGCGGAGATGAAAAATCGATGAAGTCGTACAAAATCGATTATACAGTGGTTAAAGATCGGCAAAAAACGAAAAAATCGATTACGCAGATGTAAAAGATCGACGAAAACGCTAAAAATCGATTGAATAAACGTAAAAAATCGATGAAATCGTAAAAAATCGATTATGCAGAGGTGTAAAATCGACGAAAAGCTAAAAATCGATTGGGCGGAAATGAAAAATCGATGAAGTCGTACAAAATCGATTATACAGTGGTTAAAGATCGGCAAAAACCGAAAAAATCGATTACGCAGATGTAAAAGATCGACGAAAACGCTAAAAATCGATTGAACAAACGTAAAAAATCGATGAAATCGTAAAAAATCGATTATGCGGAGGTGTAAAATCGACGAAAAGCTAAAAATCGATTGGGCGGAGATGAAAAATCGATGAAGTCGTACAAAATCGATTATACAGAGGTTGAAGATCGGCAAAAAACGAAAAAATCGATTACGCAGATGTAAAAGATCGACGAAAACGCTAAAAATCGATTGAATAAACGTAAAAAATCGATGAAATCGTAAAAAATCGATTATGCAGAGGTGTAAAATCGACGAAAAGCTAAAAATCGATTGGGCGGAAATGAAAAATCGATGAAGTCGTACAAAATCGATTATACAGTGGTTAAAGATCGGCAAAAACCGAAAAAATCGATTACGCAGATGTAAAAGATCGACGAAAACGCTAAAAATCGATTGAACAAACGTAAAAAATCGATGAAATCGTAAAAAATCGATTATGCGGAGGTGTAAAATCGACGAAAAGCTAAAAATCGATTGGGCGGAGATGAAAAATCGATGAAGTCGTACAAAATCGATTATACAGAGGTTGAAGATCGGCAAAAAACGAAAAAATCGATTACGCAGATGTAAAAGATCGACGAAAACGCTAAAAATCGATTGAATAAACGTAAAAAATCGATGAAATCGTAAAAAATCGATTATGCGGAGGTGTAAAATCGACGAAAAGCTAAAAATCGATTGGGCAGAGATGAAAAATCGATGAAGTCGTACAAAATCGATTATATAGAGGTTGAAGATCGGCAAAAAACGAAAAAATCGATTATGCAGATGTAAAAGATCGACGAAAACGCTAAAAATCGATTGAATAAACGTAAAAAATCGATGAAATCGTAAAAAATCGATTATGCGGAGGTGTAAAATCGACGAAAAGCTAAAAATCGATTGGGCGGAGATGAAAAATCGATGAAGTCGT
>NW_026614107.1:0-30315 GCF_026230105.1 Diorhabda sublineata | reverse complement strand
TTAATTGAAAATTTTCAAAGTCTATCTTCCTAATTTGAAGTCAAGTCTAATTTCAACATTTCTCATATATTCGAGTGAGTTTGCATTTAACTTTGTCAGATATCATCGAATAACATCGATTGAAGCCCATTGAGGTCAACTGTCACCTTGTAATGATTGAAAATTTTCAAAGTCTATCTTCCTAATTTGAAGTGGAATAACAACATTTCTCATATATTTGAGTGAGTTTGCATCTTACTGTCAGATATCATCGAATAACATCGATTGAAGCCCATTGAGGTCAACTGTCACTTTGTAATAATTGAAAATTTCCAAAGTCCATCTCCCTAATTTGGAGTCGAATTTCAACATTTCTCATATATTTGAATGAGTTTGCATTTAACTTTGTCAGATATCATCGAATAACATCGATTGATGCCCATTGAGGTCAACTGTCACTTTGTAATAATTGAAAATTTTCAAAGTCTATCTTCCTAATTTGAAGTCGAATTCCAACATTTCTCATTTATTCGAGTCAGTTTGCATCTAACTTTGTCAGATATCATCGAATAACATCCGTTGAAGCCCATTGAGGTCAACAGTCACATTGTGTTAATTGAAAATTTTCAAAGTCTATCTTCCTAATTTGAAGTCGAATTTCAACATTTCTCATATATTTGAGTGAGTTTGCTTCTAACTGTGTCTGATATCATCGAATAACATCGATTGAAGCCCATTGAGGTCAACTGTCACTTTGTAATAATTGAAAATTTTCAAAGTCTATCTTCCTAATTTGAAGTCGAATTTCAACAATTCTCATATATTCGAGTGAGTTTGCATTTAACTTTGTCAGATATCATCGAATAACATCCATTGAAGCCCATTGTGGTCAACTGTCACTTTGTGTTAATTGAAAATTTTCAAAGTCTATCTTCCTAATTTTTAGTCGAATTTCAACATTTCTCATATATTTGAGTGGGTTTGCATCTAACTTTGTCAGATATCATCGAATAACATCGAATGAAGCCCATTGAGGTCAACTGACACTTTGTAATTATTGAAAATTTTCAAAGTCTATCTTCCTATTTTGAAGTCGAATTTCAACATTTCTCATATATTCGAGTGAGTTCGCATCTAACTTTGTCAGATATCATCGAATAACATCCATTGAAGCCCATTGAGGTCATCTGTCACATTGTGTTAATTGAAAATTTTCAAAGTCTATCTTCCTAATTTGAAGTCGAATTTCAACATTTCTCATATATTTGAGTGGGTTTGCATCTAACTTTGTCAGATATAATCGAATAACATCGATTGAAGCTCATTGAGTTCAACTGTCACTTTGTAATAATTGAAAATTTTCAAAGTCTATCTTCCTAATTTGAAGTCGAATTTCAACATTTCTCATATATTTGAGTGGGTTTGCATCTAACTTTGTCAGATATCATCGAATAACATCGATTGAAGCTCATTGAGGTCAACTGTCACCTTGTAATAATTGAAAATTTTCAAAGTCTATCTTCCTAATTTGAAGTCGAATTTCAACATTTCTCATATATTTGAGTGAGTTTGCATCTAACTTTGTCAGATATCATCGAATAACATCCATTGAAGCCCAATGAGGTCAACTGCCACATTGTGTTAATTGAAAATTTTCAAAGTCTATCTTCCTAATTTGAAGTCGAATTTCAACATTTCTCATATATTTGAGTGGGTTTGCATCTAACTTTGTCAGATATCATCGAATAACATCGATTGATGCCCATTAAGGTCAACTGTTACCTTGTAATAATTGAAAATTTTCAAAGTCTATCTTCCTAATTTGAAGTCGAATTTCAACATTTCTCATATATTTGAGTGGGTTTGCATCTAACTTTGTCAGATATCATCGAATAACATCGATTGAAGCTCATTGAGTTCAACTGTCACTTTGTAATAATTGAAAATTTTCAAAGTCTATCTTCCTATTTTGAAGTCGAATTTCAACATTTCTCATATATTCGAGTGAGTTCGCATCTAACTTTGTCAGATATCATCGAATAACATCTATTGAAGCCCATTGAGGTCATCTGTCACATTGTGTTAATTGAAAATTTTCAAAGTCTATCTTCCTAATTTGAAGTCGAATTTCAACATTTCTCATATATTTGAGTGGGTTTGCATCTAACTTTGTCAGATATCATCGAATAACATCGATTGAAGCTCATTGAGGTCAACTGTCACCTTGTAATAATTGAAAATTTTCAAAGTCTATCTTCCTAATTTGAAGTCGAATTTCAACATTTCTCATATATTTGAGTGAGTTTGCATCTAACTTTGTCAGATATCATCGAATAACATCCATTGAAGCCCAATGAGGTCAACTGCCACATTGTGTTAATTGAAAATTTTCAAAGTCTATCTTCCTAATTTGAAGTCGAATTTCAACATTTCTCATATATTTGAGTGGGTTTGCATCTAACTTTGTCAGATATCATCGAATAACATCGATTGATGCCCATTAAGGTCAACTGTTACCTTGTAATAATTGAAAATTTTCAAAGTCTATCTTCCTAATTTGAAGTCGAATTTCAACATTTCTCATATATTCGAGTGAGTTTTTGCATTTAACTTTGTCGGATATCATCGAATAACATCCATTGAAGCCCATTGAGGTCATCTGTCACATTGTGTTAATTGAAAATTTTCAAAGTCTATCTCCCTGATTTGTAGTCGAATTTCAACATTTCTCATATATTTGAGTGGGTTTGCATCTAACTTTGTCAGATATCATCGAATAACATCGATTGAATCCCATTGTCGTCAACTGTCCCCTTGTAATAATTGAAAATTTTCAAAGTCTATCTTCCTAATTTGAAGTCAAGTCTAATTTCAACATTTCTCATATATTCGAGTGAGTTTGCATTTAACTTTGTCAGATATCATCGAATAACATCGATTGAAGCCCATTGAGGTCAACTGTCACCTTGTAATGATTGAAAATTTTCAAAGTCTATCTTCCTAATTTGAAGTGGAATAACAACATTTCTCATATATTTGAGTGAGTTTGCATCTTACTGTCAGATATCATCGAATAACATCGATTGAAGCCCATTGAGGTCAACTGTCACTTTGTAATAATTGAAAATTTCCAAAGTCCATCTCCCTAATTTGGAGTCGAATTTCAACATTTCTCATATATTTGAATGAGTTTGCATTTAACTTTGTCAGATATCATCGAATAACATCGATTGATGCCCATTGAGGTCAACTGTCACTTTGTAATAATTGAAAATTTTCAAAGTCTATCTTCCTAATTTGAAGTCGAATTCCAACATTTCTCATTTATTCGAGTCAGTTTGCATCTAACTTTGTCAGATATCATCGAATAACATCCGTTGAAGCCCATTGAGGTCAACAGTCACATTGTGTTAATTGAAAATTTTCAAAGTCTATCTTCCTAATTTGAAGTCGAATTTCAACATTTCTCATATATTTGAGTGAGTTTGCTTCTAACTGTGTCTGATATCATCGAATAACATCGATTGAAGCCCATTGAGGTCAACTGTCACTTTGTAATAATTGAAAATTTTCAAAGTCTATCTTCCTAATTTGAAGTCGAATTTCAACAATTCTCATATATTCGAGTGAGATTGCATTTAACTTTGTCAGATATCATCGAATAACATCCATTGAAGCCCATTGTGGTCAACTGTCACTTTGTGTTAATTGAAAATTTTCAAAGTCTATCTTCCTAATTTTTAGTCGAATTTCAACATTTCTCATATATTTGAGTGGGTTTGCATCTAACTTTGTCAGATATCATCGAATAACATCGAATGAAGCCCATTGAGGTCAACTGACACTTTGTAATTATTGAAAATTTTCAAAGTCTATCTTCCTATTTTGAAGTCGAATTTCAACATTTCTCATATATTCGAGTGAGTTCGCATCTAACTTTGTCAGATATCATCGAATAACATCCATTGAAGCCCATTGAGGTCATCTGTCACATTGTGTTAATTGAAAATTTTCAAAGTCTATCTTCCTAATTTGAAGTCGAATTTCAACATTTCTCATATATTTGAGTGGGTTTGCATCTAACTTTGTCAGATATAATCGAATAACATCGATTGAAGCTCATTGAGTTCAACTGTCACTTTGTAATAATTGAAAATTTTCAAAGTCTATCTTCCTAATTTGAAGTCGAATTTCAACATTTCTCATATATTTGAGTGGGTTTGCATCTAACTTTGTCAGATATCATCGAATAACATCGATTGAAGCTCATTGAGGTCAACTGTCACCTTGTAATAATTGAAAATTTTCAAAGTCTATCTTCCTAATTTGAAGTCGAATTTCAACATTTCTCATATATTTGAGTGAGTTTGCATCTAACTTTGTCAGATATCATCGAATAACATCCATTGAAGCCCAATGAGGTCAACTGCCACATTGTGTTAATTGAAAATTTTCAAAGTCTATCTTCCTAATTTGAAGTCGAATTTCAACATTTCTCATATATTTGAGTGGTTTTGCATCTAACTTTGTCAGATATCATCGAATAACATCGATTGATGCCCATTAAGGTCAACTGTTACCTTGTAATAATTGAAAATTTTCAAAGTCTATCTTCCTAATTTGAAGTCGAATTTCAACATTTCTCATATATTCGAGTGAGTTTTTGCATTTAACTTTGTCGGATATCATCGAATAACATCCATTGAAGCCCATTGAGGTCATCTGTCACATTGTGTTAATTGAAAATTTTCAAAGTCTATCTCCCTGATTTGTAGTCGAATTTCAACATTTCTCATATATTTGAGTGGGTTTGCATCTAACTTTGTCAGATATCATCGAATAACATCGATTGAATCCCATTGTCGTCAACTGTCCCCTTGTAATAATTGAAAATTTTCAAAGTCTATCTTCCTAATTTGAAGTCAAGTCGAATTTCAACATTTCTCATATATTCGAGTGAGTTTGCATTTAACTTTGTCAGATATCATCGAATAACATCCATTGAAGCCCATTGAGGTCAACTGACACTTTGTGTTAATTGAAAATTTTCAAAGTCTATATTCCTAATTTGAAGTCGAATAACAACATTTCTCATATATTTGAGTGGGTTTGCATCTAACTGTCAGATATCATCGAATAACATCCATTGAAGCCCATTGAGGTCATCTGTCACATTGTGTTAATTGAAAATTTTCAAAGTCTATCTTCCTAATTTGAAGTCGAATTTCAACATTTCTCATATATTTGAGTGAGTTTGCATCTTACTGTCAGATATCATCGAATAACATCGATTGAAGCCCATTGAGGTCAACTGTCACTTTGTAATAATTGAAAATTTCCAAAGTCCATCTTCCTAATTTGAAGTCGAATTTCAACATTTCTCATATATTTGAATGAGTTTGCATTCAAATTTGTCGGATATCATCGAATAACATCCATTGAAGCCCATTGAGGTCATCTGTCACATTGTGTTAATTGAAAATTTTCAAAGTCTATCTTCCTAATTTGAAGTCGAATTTCAACATTTCTCATATATTCGAGTGAGTTTGCATTTAACTTTGTCAGATATCATCGAATAACATCCATTGAAGCCCATTGAGGTCAACGGTCAATTTGTGTTAATTGAAAATTTTCAAAGTCTATCTTCCTAATTTGAAGTCGAATTTCAACATTTCCCATATATTTGAGTGAGTTTGCATCTAACTGTCAGATATCATCGAATAACATCCATTGAAGCCCATTGAGGTCATCTGTCACATTGTGTTAATTGAAAATTTTCAAAGTCTATCTTCCTAATTTGAAGTCGAATTTCAACATTTCCCATATATTTGAGTGAGTTTGCATCTTACTGTCAGATATCATCGAATAACATCGATTGAAGCCCATTGAGGTCAACTGTCACTTTGTAATAATTGAAAATTTCCAAAGTCCATCTTCGTAATTTGAAGTCGAATTTCAACATTTCTCATATATTTGAGTGAGTTTGCATCTAACTCTGTCAGATATCATCGAATAACATCCATTGAAGCCCATTGAGGTCAACTGTCACATTGTGTTAATTGAAAATTTTCAAAGTCTATCTTCCTAATTTGTAGTCGAATTTCAACATTTCTCATATATTTGAGTGGGTTTGCATTTAACTTTGTCAGATATCATCGAATAACATCGATTGAAGCCCATTGAGGTCAACTGTCACTTTGTGTTAATTGAAAATTTTCAAAGTCTATCTTCCTAATTTGTAGTCGAATTTCAACATTTCTCATATATTTGAGTGGGTTTGCATTTAACTTTGTCAGATATCATCGAATAACATCGATTGAAGCCCATTGAGGTCAACTGTCACTTTGTGTTAATTGAGAATTTTCAAAGTCCATCTTCCTAATTTGAAGTCGAATTTCAACATTTCTCATATATTTGAGTGGGTTTGCATCTATCTTTGTCAGATATCAACGAATAACATCGATTGAAGCCCATTGAGGTCAACTGTCACTTTGTAATAATTGAAAATTTTCAAAGTCTATCTTCCTATTTTGAAGTCGAATTTCAACATTTCTCATATATTTGAGCGAGTTTGCATCTAACTTTGTCAGATATCATCGAATAACATCGATTGATGCCCATTAAGGTCAACTGTTACCTTGTAATAATTGAAAATTTTCAAAGTCTATCTTCCTAATTTGAAGTCGAATTTCAACATTTCTCATATATTCGAGTGAGTTTTTGCATTTAACTTTGTCGGATATCATCGAATAACATCCATTGAAGCCCATTGAGGTCATCTGTCACATTGTGTTAATTGAAAATTTTCAAAGTCTATCTCCCTGATTTGTAGTCGAATTTCAACATTTCTCATATATTTGAGTGGGTTTGCATCTAACTTTGTCAGATATCATCGAATAACATCGATTGAATCCCATTGTCGTCAACTGTCCCCTTGTAATAATTGAAAATTTTCAAAGTCTATCTTCCTAATTTGAAGTCAAGTCGAATTTCAACATTTCTCATATATTCGAGTGAGTTTGCATTTAACTTTGTCAGATATCATCGAATAACATCCATTGAAGCCCATTGAGGTCAACTGACACTTTGTGTTAATTGAAAATTTTCAAAGTCTATATTCCTAATTTGAAGTCGAATAACAACATTTCTCATATATTTGAGTGGGTTTGCATCTAACTGTCAGATATCATCGAATAACATCCATTGAAGCCCATTGAGGTCAACTGTCACTTTGTGTTAATTGAAAATTTTCAAAGCCTATCTTCCTGATTTGAAGTCGAATTTCAACATTTCTCATATATTTGAGTGGGTTTGCATCTAACTCTGTCAGATATCATCGAATAACTTCGATTGAAGCCCATTGAGGTCAACTGTCACTTTGTAATAATTGAAAATTTCCAAAGTCCATCTTCCTAATTTGAAGTCGAATTTCAACATTTCTCATATATTCGAGTGAGTTTGCATCTAACTCTGTCAGATATCATCGAATAACATCCATTGAAGCCCATTGAGGTCAACTGTCACTTTGTGTTAATTGAAAATTTTCGAAGTCTATCTTCCTGATTTGTAGTCGAATTTCAACATTTCTCATATATTTGAGTGGGTTCGCATCTAACTTTGTCAGATATCATCGAATAACATCGATTGAAGCCCATTGACGTCAACTGTCACCTTGTAATAATTGAAAATTTTCAAAGTCTATCTTCCTAATTTTAAGTCAAGTCGAATTTCAACATTTCTCATATATTCGAGTGAGTTTGCATTTAACTTCGTCAGATATCATCGAATAACATCCATTGAAGCCCATTGAGGTCAACTGTCACTTTGTGTTAATTGAAAATTTTCAAAGCCTATCTTCCTGATTTGAAGTCGAATTTCAACATTTCTCATATATTTGAGTGGGTTTGCATCTAACTCTGTCAGATATCATCGAATAACATCCATTGAAGCCCATTGAGGTCAACTGTCACATTGTGTTAATTGAAAATTTTCAGAGTCTATCTTCCTGATTTGTAGTCGAATTTCAACATTTCTCATATATTTGAGGGGGTTTGCATCTAACTTTGTCAGATATCATCGAATAACATCGATTGAAGCCCATTGAGGTCAACTGTCACTTTGTAATAATTGAAAATTTCCAAAGTCCATCTTCCTAATTTGAAGTCGAATTTCAACATTTCTCATATATTTGAGTGAGTTTGCATCTAACTCTGTCAGATATCATCGAAAAACATCCATTGAAGCCCATTGAGGTCAACTGTCACATTGTGTTAATTGAAAATTTTCAAAGTCTATCTTCCTGATTTGTAGTCGAATTTCAACATTTCTCATATATTTGAGAGGGTTTGCATCTAACTTTGTCAGATATCATCGAATAACATCGATTGAAGCCCATTGAGGTCAACTGTCACTTTGTAATAATTGAAAATTTCCAAAGTCCATCTTCCTAATTTGAAGTCGAATTTCAACATTTCTCATATATTCGAGTGAGTTTGCATCTAACTCTGTCAGATATCATCGAATAACATCCATTGAAGCCCATTGAGGTCAACTGTCACTTTGTGTTAATTGAAAATTTTCAAACTCTATCTTCCTAATTTGAAGTCGAATTTCAACATTTCTCATTTATTCGAGTCAGTTTGCATCTAACTTTGTCAGATATCATCGAATAACATCCGTTGAAGCCCATTGAGGTCAACAGTCACATTGTGTTAATTGAAAATTTTTAAAGTCTATCTTCCTAATTTGAAGCCGAATTTCAACATTTCTCATATATTTGAGTGAGTTTGCATTTAACTTTGTCTGATATCATCGAATAACATCGATTGAAGCCCATTGAGGTCAACTGTCACTTTGTAATAATTGAAAATTTTCAAAGTCTCTCTTCCTATTTTGAAGTCGAATTTCAACATTCCTCATATATTCGAGTGAGTTCGCATCTAACTTTGTCAGATATCATCGAATAACATCTATTGAAGCCCATTGAGGTCATCTGTCACATTGTGTTAATTGAAAATTTTCAAAGTCTCTCTTCCTAATTTGAAGTCGAATTTCAACATTTCCCATTTATTCGAGTCAGTTTGCATCTAACTTTGTCAGATATCATCGAATAACATCCGTTGAAGCCCATTGAGGTCAACAGTCACATTGTGTTAATTGAAAATTTTCAAAGCCTATCTTCCTGATTTGAAGTCGAATTTCAACATTTCTCATATATTTGAGTGGGTTTGCATCTAACTCTGTCAGATATCATCGAATAACATCCATTGAAGCCCATTGAGGTCATCTGTCACATTGTGTTAATTGAAAATTTTCAAAGTCTATCTTCCTAATTTGAAGTCGAATTTCAACATTTCCCATATATTTGAGTGAGTTTGCATCTTACTGTCAGATATCATCGAATAACATCGATTGAAGCCCATTGAGGTCAACTGTCACTTTGTAATAATTGAAAATTTCCAAAGTCCATCTTCCTAATTTGAAGTCGAATTTCAACATTTCTCATATATTTGAGTGAGTTTGCATCTAACTCTGTCAGATATCATCGAATAACATCCATTGAAGCCCATTGAGGTCAACTGTCACATTGTGTTAATTGAAAATTTTCAAAGTCTATCTTCCTAATTTGTAGTCGAATTTCAACATTTCTCATATATTTGAGTGGGTTTGCATTTAACTTTGTCAGATATCATCGAATAACATCGATTGAAGCCCATTGAGGTCAACTGTCACTTTGTGTTAATTGAAAATTTTCAAAGTCTATCTTCCTAATTTGTAGTCGAATTTCAACATTTCTCATATATTTGAGTGGGTTTGCATTTAACTTTGTCAGATATCATCGAATAACATCGATTGAAGCCCATTGAGGTCAACTGTCACTTTGTGTTAATTGAGAATTTTCAAAGTCCATCTTCCTAATTTGAAGTCGAATTTCAACATTTCTCATATATTTGAGTGGGTTTGCATCTATCTTTGTCAGATATCAACGAATAACATCGATTGAAGCCCATTGAGGTCAACTGTCACTTTGTAATAATTGAAAATTTTCAAAGTCTATCTTCCTATTTTGAAGTCGAATTTCAACATTTCTCATATATTTGAGCGAGTTTGCATCTAACTTTGTCAGATATCATCGAATAACATCGATTGAAGCCCATTGAAGTCAACTCTCACTTTGTAATAATTGAAAATTTTCAAAGTCTATCTTCCCAATTTGAAGTCGAATTTCAACATATCTCATATAATTGAGTCGGTTTGCATCTAACTTTGTCTGATATCATCGAATAACATCGATTGAAGCCCATTGAGGTCAACTGTCACTTTGTAATAATTGAAAATTTCCAAAGTCCATCTTCCTAATTTGAAGTCGAATTTCAACATTTCTCATATATTTGAGTGAGTTTGCATCTAACTCTGTCAGATATCACCGAATAACATCCATTGAAGCCCATTGAGGTCAACTGTCACTTTGTGTTAATTGAAAATTTTCGAAGTCTATCTTCCTGATTTGTAGTCGAATTTCAACATTTCTCATATATTTGAGTGGGTTCGCATCTAACTTTGTCAGATATCATCGAATAACATCGATTGAAGCCCATTGACGTCAACTGTCACCTTGTAATAATTGAAAATTTTCAAAGTCTATCTTCCTATTTTGAAGTCAAGTCGAATTTCAACATTTCTCATATATTCGAGTGAGTTTGCATTTAACTTTGTCAGATATCATCGAATAACATCCATTGAAGCCCATTGAGGTCAACTGTCACTTTGTGTTAATTGAAAATTTTCAAAGCCTATCTTCCTGATTTGAAGTCGAATTTCAACATTTCTCATATATTTGAGTGGGTTTGCATCTAACTCTGTCAGATATCATCGAATAACTTCGATTGAAGCCCATTGAGGTCAACTGTCACTTTGTAATAATTGAAAATTTCCAAAGTCCATCTTCCTAATTTGAAGTCGAATTTCAACATTTCTCATATATTCGAGTGAGTTTGCATCTAACTCTGTCAGATATCATCGAATAACATCCATTGAAGCCCATTGAGGTCAACTGTCACTTTGTGTTAATTGAAAATTTTCGAAATCTATCTTCCTGATTTGTAGTCGAATTTCAACATTTCTCATATATTTGAGTGGGTTCGCATCTAGCTTTGTCAGATATCATCGAATAACATCGATTGAAGCCCATTGACGTCAACTGTCACCTTGTAATAATTGAAAATTTTCAAAGTCTATCTTCCTAATTTTAAGTCAAGTCGAATTTCAACATTTTCTCATATATTCGAGTGAGTTTGCATTTAACTTCGTCAGATATCATCGAATAACATCCATTGAAGCCCATTGAGGTCAACTGTCACTTTGTGTTAATTGAAAATTTTCAAAGCCTATCTTCCTGATTTGTAGTCGAATTTCAACATTTCTCATATATTTGAGTGGGTTTGCATCTAACTCTGTCAGATATCATCGAATAACATCCATTGAAGCCCATTGAGGTCAACTGTCACATTGTGTTAATTGAAAATTTTCAAAGTCCATCTTCCTAATTTGAAGTCGAATTTCAACATTTCTCATATATTTGAGTGAGTTTGCATCTAACTCTGTCAAGATATCATCGAAAAACATCCATTGAAGCCCATTGAGGTCAACTGTCACATTGTGTTAATTGAAAATTTTCAAAGTCTATCTTCCTGATTTGTAGTCGAATTTCAACATTTCTCATATATTTGAGGGGGTTTGCATCTAACTTTGTCAGATATCATCGAATAACATCGATTGAAGCCCATTGAGGTCAACTGTCACTTTGTAATAATTGAAAATTTCCAAAGTCCATCTTCCTAATTTGAAGTCGAATTTCAACATTTCTCATATATTCGAGTGAGTTTGCATCTAACTCTGTCAGATATCATCGAATAACATCCATTGAAGCCCATTGAGGTCAACTGTCACTTTGTGTTAATTGAAAATTTTCAAAGTCTATCTTCCTGATTTGTAGTCGAATTTCAACATTTCTCATATATTTGAGGGGGTTTGCATCTAACTTTGTCAGATATCATCGAATAACATCGATTGAAGCCCATTGAGGTCAACTGTCACTTTGTAATAATTGAAAATTTCCAAAGTCCATCTTCCTAATTTGAAGTCGAATTTCAACATTTCTCATATATTCGAGTGAGTTTGCATCTAACTTTGTCAGATATCATCGAATAACATCGATTGAAGCCCATTGAGGTCAACTGTCACTTTGTAATAATTGAAAATTTTCAAAGTCTCTCTTCCTATTTTGAAGTCGAATTCCAACATTCCTCATATATTCGAGTGAGTTCGCATCTAACTTTGTCAGATATCATCGAATAACATCTATTGAAGCCCATTGAGGTCATCTGTCACATTGTGTTAATTGAAAATTTTCAAAGTCTATCTTCCTAATTTGAAGTCGAATTTCAACATTTCCCATTTATTCGAGTCAGTTTGCATCTAACTTTGTCAGATATCATCGAATAACATCCGTTGAAGCCCATTGAGGTCAACAGTCACATTGTGTTAATTGAAAATTTTCAAAGCCTATCTTCCTGATTTGAAGTCGAATTTCAACATTTCTCATATATTTGAGTGGGTTTGCATCTAACTCTGTCAGATATCATCGAATAACTTCGATTGAAGCCCATTGAGGTCAACTGTCACTTTGTAATAATTGAAAATTTCCAAAGTCCATCTTCCTAATTTGAAGTCGAATTTCAACATTTCTCATATATTTGAGTGAGTTTGCATCTAACTCTGTCAGATATCATCGAATAACATCCATTGAAGCCCATTGAGGTCAACTGTCACATTGTGTTAATTGAAAATTTTCAAAGTCTATCTTCCTGATTTGTAGTCGAATTTCAACATTTCTCATATATTTGAGTGGGTTTGCATCTAACTTTGTCAGATATCATCGAATAACATCGATTGAAGCCCATTGAGGTCAACTGTCACTTTGTAATAATTGAAAATTTCCAAAGTCCATCTTCCTAATTTGAAGTCGAATTTCAACATTTCTCATATATTCGAGTGAGTTTGCATCTAACTCTGTCAGATATCATCGAATAACATCAATTGAAGCCCATTGAGGTCAACTGTCACTTTGTGTTAATTGAAAATTTTCAAAGTCCATCTTCCTAATTTGAAGTCGAATTTCAACATTTCTCATATATTTGAGTGGGTTTGCAGCTATCTTTATCACATATCAACGAATAACATCGATTGAAGCCCATTGAGGTCAACTGTCACCTTGTAATGATTGAAAATTTTCCAAGTCTATCTTCCTAATTTTTAGTCGAATTTCAACATTTCTCATATATTTGAGTGGGTTTGCATCTAACTTTGTCAGATATCATCGAATAACATCGAATGAAGCCCATTGAGGTCAACTGACACTTTGTAATTATTGAAAATTTTCAAAGTCTATCTTCCTATTTTGAAGTCGAATTTCAACATTTCTCATATATTCGAGTGAGTTCGCATCTAACTTTGTCAGATATCATCGAATAACATCCATTGAAGCCCATTGAGGTCATCTGTCACATTGTGTTAATTGAAAATTTTCAAAGTCTATCTTCCTAATTTGAAGTCGAATTTCAACATTTCTCATATATTTGAGTGGGTTTGCATCTAACTTTGTCAGATATCATCGAATAACATCGATTGAAGCTCATTGAGGTCAACTGTCACTTTGTAATAATTGAAAATTTTCAAAGTCTATCTTCCTATTTTGAAGTCGAATTTCAACATTTCTCATATATTCGAGTGAGTTCGCATCTAACTTTGTCAGATATCATCGAATAACATCTATTGAAGCCCATTGAGGTCATCTGTCACATTGTGTTAATTGAAAATTTTCAAAGTCTATCTTCCTAATTTGAAGTCGAATTTCAACATTTCTCATATATTTGAGTGGGTTTGCATCTAACTTTGTCAGATATCATCGAATAACATCGATTGAAGCCCATTGAGGTCAACTGTCACCTTGTAATAATTGAAAATTTTCAAAGTCTATCTTCCTAATTTGAAGTCGAATTTCAACATTTCTCATATATTTGAGTGAGTTTGCATCTAACTTTGTCAGATATCATCGAATAACATCCATTGAAGCCCAATGAGGTCAACTGCCACATTGTGTTAATTGAAAATTTTCAAAGTCTATCTTCCTATTTTGAAGTCGAATTTCAACATTCCTCATATATTCGAGTGAGTTTGCATCTAACTTTGTCAGATATCATCGAATAACATCCATTGAAGCCAATTGAGGTCATCTGTCACTTTGTGTTAATTGAAAATTTTCAAAGTCCATCTTCCTAATTTGAAGTCGAATTTCAACATTTCTCATATATTCGAGTGAGTTTGCATCTAACTCTGTCAGATATCATCGAATAACATCAATTGAAGCCCATTGAGGTCAACTGTCACTTTGTGTTAATTGAAAATTTTCAAAGTCCATCTTCCTAATTTGAAGTCGAATTTCAACATTCCTCATATATTTGAGTGGGTTTGCAGCTATCTTTATCACATATCAACGAATAACATCGATTGAAGCCCATTGAGGTCAACTGTCACCTTGTAATGATTGAAAATTTTCCAAGTCTATCTTCCTAATTTTTAGTCGAATTTCAACATTTCTCATATATTTGAGTGGGTTTGCATCTAACATTGTCAGATATCATCGAATAACATCGAATGAAGCCCATTGAGGTCAACTGACACTTTGTAATTATTGAAAATTTTCAAAGTCTATCTTCCTATTTTGAAGTCGAATTTCAACATTTCTCATATATTCGAGTGAGTTCGCATCTAACTTTGTCAGATATCATCGAATAACATCCATTGAAGCCCATTGAGGTCATCTGTCACATTGTGTTAATTGAAAATTTTCAAAGTCTATCTTCCTAATTTGAAGTCGAATTTCAACATTTCTCATATATTTGAGTGGGTTTGCATCTATTTTTGTCAGATATCATCGAATAACATCGATTGAAGCTCATTGAGGTCAACTATCACTTTGTAATAAATGAAAATTTTCAAAGTCTATCTTCCTATTTTGAAGTCGAATTTCAACATTTCTCATATATTCGAGTGAGTTCGCATCTAACTTTGTCAGATATCATCGAATAACATCTATTGAAGCCCATTGAGGTCATCTGTCACATTGTGTTAATTGAAAATTTTCAAAGTCTATCTTCCTAATTTGAAGTCGAATTTCAACATTTCTCATATATTTGAGTGGGTTTGCATCTAACTTTGTCAGATATCATCGAATAACATCGATTGAAGCCCATTGAGGTCAACTGTCACCTTGTAATAATTGAAAATTTTCAAAGTCTATCTTCCTAATTTGAAGTCGAATTTCAACATTTCTCATATATTTGAGTGAGTTTGCATCTAACTTTGTCAGATATCATCGAATAACATCCATTGAAGCCCAATGAGGTCAACTGCCACATTGTGTTAATTGAAAATTTTCAAAGTCTATCTTCCTATTTTGAAGTCGAATTTCAACATTCCTCATATATTCGAGTGAGTTTGCATCTAACTTTGTCAGATATCATCGAATAACATCCATTGAAGCCAAATGAGGTCATCTGTCACATTCTGTTAATTGAAAATTTTCAAAGTCTATCTTCCTAATTTGAAGTCGAATTTCAACATTTCTCATATATTTGAGTGGGTTTGCATCTAACTTTGTCAGATATCATCGAATAACATCGATTGAAGCCCATTGAGGTCAACTGTCACCTTGTAATAATTGAAAATTTCCAAAGTCCATCTCCCTAATTTGGAGTCGAATTTCAACATTTCTCATATATTTGAATGAGTTTGCATTTAACTTTGTCGGATATCATCGAATAACATCCATTGAAGCCCATTGAGGTCATCTGTCACATTGTGTTAATTGAAAATTTTCAAAGTCTATCTTCCTAATTTGAAGTCGAATTTCAACATTTCTCATATATTCGAGTGAGTTCGCATCTAACTTTGTCAGATATCATCGAATAACATCTATTGAAGCCCATTGAGGTCATCTGTCACATTGTGTTAATTGAAAATTTTCAAAGTCTATCTTCCTAATTTGAAGTCGAATTTCAACATTTCTCATATATTTGAGTGGGTTTGCATCTAACTTTGTCAGATATCATCGAATAACATCGATTGAAGCCCATTGAGGTCAACTGTCACCTTGTAATAATTGAAAATTTTCAAAGTCTATCTTCCTAATTTGAAGTCGAATTTCAACATTTCTCATATATTTGAGTGAGTTTGCATCTAACTTTGTCAGATATCATCGAATAACATCCATTGAAGCCCAATGAGGTCAACTGCCACATTGTGTTAATTGAAAATTTTCAAAGTCTATCTTCCTATTTTGAAGTCGAATTTCAACATTCCTCATATATTCGAGTGAGTTTGCATCTAACTTTGTCAGATATCATCGAATAACATCCATTGAAGCCAATTGAGGTCAACTGTCACTTTGTGTTAATTGAAAATTTTCAAAGCCTATCTTCCTGATTTGAAGTCGAATTTCAACATTTCTCATATATTTGAGTGGGTTTGCATCTAACTCTGTCAGATATCATCGAATAACTTCGATTGAAGCCCATTGAGGTCAACTGTCACTTTGTAATAATTGAAAATTTCCAAAGTCCATCTTCCTAATTTGAAGTCGAATTTTCAACATTTCTCATATATTCGAGTGAGTTTGCATCTAACTCTGTCAGATATCATCGAATAAATCCATTGAAGCCCATTGAGGTCAACTGTCACTTTGTGTTAATTGAAAATTTTCGAAGTCTATCTTCCTGATTTGTAGTCGAATTTCAACATTTCTCATATATTTGAGTGGGTTCGCATCTAGCTTTGTCAGATATCATCGAATAACATCGATTGAAGCCCATTGACGTCAACTGTCACCTTGTAATAATTGAAAATTTTCAAAGTCTATCTTCCTAATTTTAAGTCAAGTCGAATTTCAACATTTCTCATATATTCGAGTGAGTTTGCATTTAACTTCGTCAGATATCATCGAATAACATCCATTGAAGCCCATTGAGGTCAACTGTCACTTTGTGTTAATTGAAAATTTTCAAAGCCTATCTTCCTGATTTGTAGTCGAATTTCAACATTTCTCATATATTTGAGTGGGTTTGCATCTAACTCTGTCAGATATCATCGAATAACATCCATTGAAGCCCATTGAGGTCAACTGTCACATTGTGTTAATTGAAAATTTTCAAAGTCCATCTTCCTAATTTGAAGTCGAATTTCAACATTTCTCATATATTTGAGTGAGTTTGCATCTAACTCTGTCAGATATCATCGAAAAACATCCATTGAAGCCCATTGAGGTCAACTGTCACATTGTGTTAATTGAAAATTTTCAAAGTCTATCTTCCTGATTTGTAGTCGAATTTCAACATTTCTCATATATTTGAGGGGGTTTGCATCTAACTTTGTCAGATATCATCGAATAACATCGATTGAAGCCCATTGAGGTCAACTGTCACTTTGTAATAATTGAAAATTTCCAAAGTCCATCTTCCTAATTTGAAGTCGAATTTCAACATTTCTCATATATTCGAGTGAGTTTGCATCTAACTCTGTCAGATATCATCGAATAACATCCATTGAAGCCCATTGAGGTCAACTGTCACTTTGTGTTAATTGAAAATTTTCAAAGTCTATCTTCCTGATTTGTAGTCGAATTTCAACATTTCTCATATATTTGAATGAGTTTGCATTTAACTTTGTCGGATATCATCGAATAACATCCATTGAAGCCCATTGAGGTCATCTGTCACATTGTGTTAATTGAAAATTTTCAAAGTCTATCTTCCTAATTTGAAGTCGAATTTCAACATTTCTCATATATTCGAGTGAGTTCGCATCTAACTTTGTCAGATATCATCGAATAACATCTATTGAAGCCCATTGAGGTCATCTGTCACATTGTGTTAATTGAAAATTTTCAAAGTCTATCTTCCTAATTTGAAGTCGAATTTCAACATTTCTCATATATTTGAGTGGGTTTGCATCTAACTTTGTCAGATATCATCGAATAACATCGATTGAAGCCCATTGAGGTCAACTGTCACCTTGTAATAATTGAAAATTTTCAAAGTCTATCTTCCTAATTTGAAGTCGAATTTCAACATTTCTCATATATTTGAGTGAGTTTGCATCTAACTTTGTCAGATATCATCGAATAACATCCATTGAAGCCCAATGAGGTCAACTGCCACATTGTGTTAATTGAAAATTTTCAAAGTCTATCTTCCTATTTTGAAGTCGAATTTCAACATTCCTCATATATTCGAGTGAGTTTGCATCTAACTTTGTCAGATATCATCGAATAACATCCATTGAAGCCAATTGAGGTCATCTGTCACTTTGTGTTAATTGAAAATTTTCAAAGTCCATCTTCCTAATTTGAAGTCGAATTTCAACATTTCTCATATATTCGAGTGAGTTTGCATCTAACTCTGTCAGATATCATCGAATAACATCAATTGAAGCCCATTGAGGTCAACTGTCACTTTGTGTTAATTGAAAATTTTCAAAGTCCATCTTCCTAATTTGAAGTCGAATTTCAACATTCCTCATATATTTGAGTGGGTTTGCAGCTATCTTTATCACATATCAACGAATAACATCGATTGAAGCCCATTGAGGTCAACTGTCACCTTGTAATGATTGAAAATTTTCCAAGTCTATCTTCCTAATTTTTAGTCGAATTTCAACATTTCTCATATATTTGAGTGGGTTTGCATCTAACATTGTCAGATATCATCGAATAACATCGAATGAAGCCCATTGAGGTCAACTGACACTTTGTAATTATTGAAAATTTTCAAAGTCTATCTTCCTATTTTGAAGTCGAATTTCAACATTTCTCATATATTCGAGTGAGTTCGCATCTAACTTTGTCAGATATCATCGAATAACATCCATTGAAGCCCATTGAGGTCATCTGTCACATTGTGTTAATTGAAAATTTTCAAAGTCTATCTTCCTAATTTGAAGTCGAATTTCAACATTTCTCATATATTTGAGTGGGTTTGCATCTATTTTTGTCAGATATCATCGAATAACATCGATTGAAGCTCATTGAGGTCAACTATCACTTTGTAATAAATGAAAATTTTCAAAGTCTATCTTCCTATTTTGAAGTCGAATTTCAACATTTCTCATATATTCGAGTGAGTTCGCATCTAACTTTGTCAGATATCATCGAATAACATCTATTGAAGCCCATTGAGGTCATCTGTCACATTGTGTTAATTGAAAATTTTCAAAGTCTATCTTCCTAATTTGAAGTCGAATTTCAACATTTCTCATATATTTGAGTGGGTTTGCATCTAACTTTGTCAGATATCATCGAATAACATCGATTGAAGCCCATTGAGGTCAACTGTCACCTTGTAATAATTGAAAATTTTCAAAGTCTATCTTCCTAATTTGAAGTCGAATTTCAACATTTCTCATATATTTGAGTGAGTTTGCATCTAACTTTGTCAGATATCATCGAATAACATCCATTGAAGCCCAATGAGGTCAACTGCCACATTGTGTTAATTGAAAATTTTCAAAGTCTATCTTCCTATTTTGAAGTCGAATTTCAACATTCCTCATATATTCGAGTGAGTTTGCATCTAACTTTGTCAGATATCATCGAATAACATCCATTGAAGCCAAATGAGGTCATCTGTCACATTCTGTTAATTGAAAATTTTCAAAGTCTATCTTCCTAATTTGAAGTCGAATTTCAACATTTCTCATATATTTGAGTGAGTTTGCATCTAACTTTGTCAGATATCATCGAATAACATCCATTGAAGCCCATTGAGGTCATCTGTCACATTGTGTTAATTGAAAATTTTCAAAGTCTATCTTCCTTATTTGAAGTCGAATTTCAACATTTCTCATATATTTGAGTGAGTTTGCATCTAACTTTGTCAGATATCATCGAATAACATCCATTGAAGCCCAATGAGGTCAACTGCCACATTGTGTTAATTGAAAATTTTCAAAGTCTATCTTCCTATTTTGAAGTCGAATTTCAACATTCCTCATATATTCGAGTGAGTTTGCATCTAACTTTGTCAGATATCATCGAATAACATCCATTGAAGCCAAATGAGGTCATCTGTCACATTCTGTTAATTGAAAATTTTCAAAGTCTATCTTCCTAATTTGAAGTCGAATTTCAACATTTCTCATATATTTGAGTGAGTTTGCATCTAACTTTGTCAGATATCATCGAATAACATCGATTGAAGCCCATTGAGGTCAACTGTCACTTTGTAATAATTGAAAATTTCCAAAGTCCATCTTCCTAATTTGAAGTCGAATTTCAACATTTCTCATATATTCGAGTGAGTTTGCATCTAACTCTGTCAGATATCATCGAATAACATCAATTGAAGCCCATTGAGGTCAACTGTCACTTTGTGTTAATTGAAAATTTTCAAAGTCCATCTTCCTAATTTGAAGTCGAATTTCAACATTCCTCATATATTTGAGTGGGTTTGCAGCTATCTTTATCACATATCAACGAATAACATCGATTGAAGCCCATTGAGGTCAACTGTCACCTTGTAATGATTGAAAATTTTCCAAGTCTATCTTCCTAATTTTTAGTCGAATTTCAACATTTCTCATATATTTGAGTGGGTTTGCATCTAACTTTGTCAGATATCATCGAATAACATCGAATGAAGCCCATTGAGGTCAACTGACACTTTGTAATTATTGAAAATTTTCAAAGTCTATCTTCCTATTTTGAAGTCGAATTTCAACATTTCTCATATATTCGAGTGAGTTCGCATCTAACTTTGTCAGATATCATCGAATAACATCCATTGAAGCCCATTGAGGTCAACTGTCACATTGTGTTAATTGAAAATTTTCAAAGTCTATCTTCCTAATTTGAAGTCGAATTTCAACATTTCTCATATATTTGAGTGGATTTGCATCTAACTTTGTCAGATATCATCGAATAACATCGATTGAAGCTCATTGAGGTCAACTGTCACTTTGTAATAATTGAAAATTTTCAAAGTCTATCTTCCTATTTTGAAGTCGAATTTCAACATTTCTCATATATTCGAGTGAGTTCGTATCTAACTTTGTCAGATATCATCGAATAACATCTATTGAAGCCCATTGAGGTCATCTGTCACATTGTGTTAATTGAAAATTTTCAAAGTCTATCTTCCTAATTTGAAGTCGAATTTCAACATTTCTCATATATTTGAGTGGGTTTGCATCTAACTTTGTCAGATATCATCGAATAACATCGATTGAAGCCCATTGAGGTCAACTGTCACCTTGTAATAATTGAAAATTTTCAAAGTCTATCTTCCTAATTTGAAGTCGAATTTCAACATTTCTCATATATTTGAGTGAGTTTGCATCTAACTTTGTCAGATATCATCGAATAACATCCATTGAAGCCCAATGAGGTCAACTGCCACATTGTGTTAATTGAAAATTTTCAAAGTCTATCTTCCTATTTTGAAGTCGAATTTCAACATTCCTCATATATTCGAGTGAGTTTGCATCTAACTTTGTCAGATATCATCGAATAACATCCATTGAAGCCAAATGAGGTCATCTGTCACATTCTGTTAATTGAAAATTTTCAAAGTCTGTCTTCCTAATTTGAAGTCGAATTTCAACATTTCTCATATATTTGAGTGAGTTTGCATCTAACTTTGTCAGATATCATCGAATAACATCCATTGAAGCCCATTGAGGTCATCTGTCACATTGTGTTAATTGAAAATTTTCAAAGTCTATCTTCCTAATTTGAAGTCGAATTTCAACATTTCTCATATATTTGAGTGAGTTTGCATCTAACTGTCAGATATCATCGAATAACATCGATTGAAGCCCATTGAGGTCAACGGTCACTTTGTAATAATTGAAAATTTTAAAAGTCTATCTTCCTATTTTGAAGTCGAATTTCAACATTTCTCATATATTCGAGTGAGTTTGCATCTAACTTGTCAGATATCATCGAATAACATCGATTGAAGCCCATTGACGTCAACTGTCACTTTGTAATAATTGAAAATTTTCAAAGTCTATCTTCGCAATTTGAAGTCGAATTTCAACATATCTCATATAATTGTGTCGGTTTGCATCTAACTATGTCTGATATCATCGAATAACATCGATTGAAGCCCATTGAGGTCAACTGTCACTTTGTAATAATTGAAAGTTTTCAAAGTCTATCTTCCTAATTTGAAGTCGAATTTCAACATTTCTCATATATTTGAGTGGGTTTGCATCTAACTTTGTCAGATATCATCGAATAACATCGATTGAAGCCCATTGAGGTCAACTGTCACCTTGTAATAATTGAAAATTTTCAAAGTCTATCTTCCTATTTTGAAGTCGAATTTCAACATTTCTCATATATTCGAGTGAGTTTGCATCTAACTTGTCAGATATCATCGAATAACATCGATTGAAGCCCATTGACGTCAACTGTCACTTTGTAATAATTGAAAATTTTCAAAGTCTATCTTCGCAATTTGAAGTCGAATTTCAACATATCTCATATAATTGTGTCGGTTTGCATCTAACTATGTCTGATATCATCGAATAACATCGATTGAAGCCCATTGAGGTCAACTGTCACTTTGTAATAATTGAAAGTTTTCAAAGTCTATCTTCCTAATTTGAAGTCGAATTTCAACATTTCTCATATATTTGAGTGGGTTTGCATCTAACTTTGTCAGATATCATCGAATAACATCGATTGAAGCCCATTGAGGTCAACTGTCACCTTGTAATAATTGAAAATTTTCAAAGTCTATCTTCCTAATTTTAAGTCAAGTCGAATTTCAACATTTCTCATATATTCGAGTGAGTTTGCATTTAACTTCGTCAGATATCATCGAATAACATCCATTGAAGCCCATTGAGGTCAACTGTCACTTTGTGTTAATTGAAAATTTTCAAAGCCTATCTTCCTGATTTGAAGTCGAATTTCAACATTTCTCATATATTTGAGTGGGTTTGCATCTAACTCTGTCAGATATCATCGAATAACATCCATTGAAGCCCATTGAGGTCAACTGTCACATTGTGTTAATTGAAAATTTTCAAAGTCTATCTTCCTGATTTGTAGTCGAATTTCAACATTTCTCATATATTTGAGGGGGTTTGCATCTAACTTTGTCAGATATCATCGAATAACATCGATTGAAGCCCATTGAGGTCAACTGTCACTTTGTAATAATTGAAAATTTCCAAAGTCCATCTTCCTAATTTGAAGTCGAATTTCAACATTTCTCATATATTTGAGTGAGTTTGCATCTAACTCTGTCAGATATCATCGAAAAACATCCATTGAAGCCCATTGAGGTCAACTGTCACATTGTGTTAATTGAAAATTTTCAAAGTCTATCATCCTGATTTGTAGTCGAATTTCAACATTTCTCATATATTTGAGGGGGTTTGCATCTAACTTTGTCAGATATCATCGAATAACATCGATTGAAGCCCATTGAGGTCAACTGTCACTTTGTAATAATTGAAAATTTCCAAAGTCCATCTTCCTAATTTGAAGTCGAATTTCAACATTTCTCATATATTCGAGTGAGTTTGCATCTAACTCTGTCAGATATCATCGAATAACATCCATTGAAGCCCATTAAGGTCAACTGTCACTTTGTGTTAATTGAAAATTTTCAAACTCTATCTTCCTAATTTGAGGTCGAATTTCAACATTTCTCATTTATTCGAGTCAGTTTGCATCTAACTTTGTCAGATATCATCGAATAACATCCGTTGAAGCCCATTGAGGTCAACAGTCACATTGTGTTAATTGAAAATTTTTAAAGTCTATCTTCCTAATTTGAAGTCGAATTTCAACATTTCTCATATATTTGAGTGAGTTTGCATTTAACTTTGTCTGATATCATCGAATAACATCGATTGAAGCCCATTGAGGTCAACTGTCACTTTGTAATAATTGAAAATTTTCAAAGTCTCTCTTCCTATTTTGAAGTCGAATTTCAACATTCCTCATATATTCGAGTGAGTTCGCATCTAACTTTGTCAGATATCATCGAATAACATCTATTGAAGCCCATTGAGGTCATCTGTCACATTGTGTTAATTGAAAATTTTCAAAGTCTATCTTCCTAATTTGAAGTCGAATTTCAACATTTCTCATTTATTCGAGTCAGTTTGCATCTAACTTTGTCAGATATCATCGAATAACATCCGTTGAAGCCCATTGAGGTCAACAGTCACATTGTGTTAATTGAAAATTTTCAAAGCCTATCTTCCTGATTTGTAGTCGAATTTCAACATTTCTCATATATTTGAGTGGGTTTGCATCTAACTTTGTCAGATATCATCGAATAACATCGATTGAAGCCCATTGAGGTCAACTGTCACTTTGTAATAATTGAAAATTTCCAAAGTCCATCTTCCTAATTTGAAGTCGAATTTCAACATTTCTCATATATTCGAGTGAGTTTGCATCTAACTCAGTCAGATATCATCGAATAACATCCATTGAAGCCCATTGAGGTCAACTGTCACTTTGTGTTAATTGAAAATTTTCAAAGTCCATCTTCCTAATTTGAAGTCGAATTTCAACATTCCTCATATATTTGAGTGGGTTTGCAGCTATCTTTATCACATATCAACGAATAACATCGATTGAAGCCCATTGAGGTCAACTGTCACCTTGTAATGATTGAAAATTTTCAAAGTCTATATTCCTAATTTTTAGTCGAATTTCAACATTTCTCATATATTTGAGTGGGTTTGCATCTAACTTTGTCAGATATCATCGAATAACATCGAATGAAGCCCATTGAGGTCAACTGACACTTTGTAATTATTGAAAATTTTCAAAGTCTATCTTCCTATTTTGATGTCGAATTTCAACATTTCTCATATATTCGAGTGAGTTCGCATCTAACTTTGTCAGATATCATCGAATAACATCCATTGAAGCCCATTGAGGTCATCTGTCACATTGTGTTAATTGAAAATTTTCAAAGTCTATCTTCCTAATTTGAAGTCGAATTTCAACATTTCTCATATATTTGAGTGGGTTTGCATCTAACTTTGTCAGATATCATCGAATAACATCGATTGAAGCTCATTGAGGTCAACTGTCACTTTGTAATAATTGAAAATTTTCAAAGTCTATCTTCCTATTTTGAAGTCGAATTTCAACATTTCTCATATATTCGAGTGAGTTCGCATCTAACTTTGTCAGATATCATCGAATAACATCTATTGAAGCCCATTGAGGTCATCTGTCACATTGTGTTAATTGAAAATTTTCAAAGTCTATCTTCCTAATTTGAAGTCGAATTTCAACATTTCTCATATATTTGAGTGGGTTTGCATCTAACTTTGTCAGATATCATCGAATAACATCGATTGAAGCCCATTGAGGTCAACTGTCACCTTGTAATAATTGAAAATTTTCAAAGTCTATCTTCCTATTTTGAAGTCGAATTTCAACAATTCTCATATATTCGAGTGAGTTCGCATCTAACTTTGTCAGATATCATCGAATAACATCCATTGAAGCCCAATGAGGTCAACTGCCACATTGTGTTAATTGAAAATTTTCAAAGTCTATCTTCCTATTTTGAAGTCGAATTTCAACATTCCTCATATATTCGAGTGAGTTTGCATCTAACTTTGTCAGATATCATCGAATAACATCCATTGAAGCCAATTGAGGTCATCTGTCACATTGTGTTAATTGAAAATTTTCAAAGTCTATCTTCCTAATTTGAAGTCGAATTTCAACATTTCTCATATATTTGAGTGAGTTTGCATCTAACTTTGTCAGATATCATCGAATAACATCCATTGAAGCCCATTGAGGTCATCTGTCACATTGTGTTAATTGAAAATTTTCAAAGTCTATCTTCCTGATTTGAAGTCGAATTTCAACATTTCTCATATATTTGAGTGGGTTTGCATCTAACTCTGTCAGATATCATCGAATAACTTCGATTGAAGCCAATTGAGGTCATCTGTCACATTGTGTTAATTGAAAATTTTCAAAGTCTATCTTCCTAATTTGAAGTCGAATTTCAACATTTCTCATTTATTCGAGTCAGTTTGCATCTAACTTTGTCAGATATCATAGAATAACATCCGTTGAAGCCCATTGAGGTCAACAGTCACATTGTGTTAATTGAAAATTTTCAAAGCCTATCTTCCTGATTTGAAGTCGAATTTCAACATTTCTCATATATTTGAGTGGGTTTGCATCTAACTCTGTCAGATATCATCGAATAACTTCGATTGAAGCCCATTGAGGTCAACTGTCACTTTGTAATAATTGAAAATTTCCAAAGTCCATTTTCCTAATTTGAAGTCGAATTTCAACATTTCTCATATATTTGAGTGAGTTTGCATCTAACTCTGTCAGATATCATCGAATAACATCCATTGAAGCCCATTGAGGTCAACTGTCACTTTGTGTTAATTGAAAATTTTCAAAGTCCATCTTCCTAATTTGAAGTCGAATTTCAACATTCCTCATATATTTGAGTGGATTTGCAGCTATCTTTATCACATATCAACGAATAACATCGATTGAAGCCCATTGAGGTCAACTGTCACCTTGTAATGATTGAAAATTTTCAAAGTCTATCTTCCTAATTTTTAGTCGAATTTCAACATTTCTCATATATTTGAGTGGGTTTGCATCTAACTTTGTCAGATATCATCGAATAACATCGAATGAAGCCCATTGAGGTTAACTGACACTTTGTAATTATTGAAAATTTTCAAAGTCTATCTTCCTATTTTGAAGTCGAATTTCAACATTTCTCATATATTCGAATGAGTTCGCATCTAACTTTGTCAGATATCATCGAATAACATCCATTGAAGCCCAATGAGGTCATCTGTCACATTGTGTTAATTGAAAATTTTCAAAGTCTATCTTCCTAATTTGAAGTCGAATTTCAACATTTCTCATATATTTGAGTGGGTTTGCATCTAACTTTGTCAGATATCATCGAATAACATCGAATGAAGCCCATTGAGGTTAACTGACACTTTGTAATTATTGAAAATTTTCAAAGTCTATCTTCCTATTTTGAAGTCGAATTTCAACATTTCTCATATATTCGAGTGAGTTCGCATCTAACTTTGTCAGATATCATCGAATAACATCCATTGAAGCCCAATGAGGTCATCTGTCACATTGTGTTAATTGAAAATTTTCAAAGTCTATCTTCCTAATTTGAAGTCGAATTTCAACATTTCTCATATATTTGAGTGGGTTTGCATCTAACTTTGTCAGATATCATCGAATAACATCGATTGAAGCTCATTGAGGTCAACTGTCACTTTGTAATAATTGAAAATTTTCAAAGTCTATCTTCCTATTTTGAAGTCGAATTTCAACATTTCTCATATATTCGAGTGAGTTCGCATCTAACTTTGTCAGATATCATCGAATAACATCTATTGAAGCCCATTGAGGTCATCTGTCACATTGTGTTAATTGAAAATTTTCAAAGTCTATCTTCCTAATTTGAAGTCGAATTTCAACATTTCTCATATATTTGAGTGGGTTTGCATCTAACTTTGTCAGATATCATCGAATAACATCGATTGAAGCCCATTGAGGTCAACTGTCACCTTGTAATAATTGAAAATTTTCAAAGTCTATCTTCCTAATTTGAAGTCGAATTTCAACATTTCTCATATATTTGAGTGAGTTTGCATCTAACTTTGTCAGATATCATCGAATAACATCCATTGAAGCCCAATGAGGTCAACTGCCACATTGTGTTAATTGAAAATTTTCAAAGTCTATCTTCCTATTTTGAAGTCGAATTTCAACATTCCTCATATATTCGAGTGAGTTTGCATCTAACTTTGTCAGATATCATCGAATAACATCCATTGAAGCCAATTGAGGTCATCTGTCACATTCTGTTAATTGAAAATTTTCAAAGTCTATCTTCCTAATTTGAAGTCGAATTTCAACATTTCTCATATATTTGAGTGAGTTTGCATCTAACTTTGTCAGATATCATCGAATAACATCCATTGAAGCCCATTGAGGTCATCTGTCACATTGTGTTAATTGAAAATTTTCAAAGTCTATCTTCCTAATTTGAAGTCGAATTTCAACATTTCTCATATATTTGAGTGAGTTTGCATCTAACTGTCAGATATCATCGAATAACATCGATTGAAGCCCATTGAGGTCAACGGTCACTTTGTAATAATTGAAAATTTTAAAAGTCTATCTTCCTATTTTGAAGTCGAATTTCAACATTTCTCATATATTCGAGTGAGTTTGCATCTAACTTTGTCAGATATCATCGAATAACATCGATTGAAGCCCATTGACGTCAACTGTCACTTTGTAATAATTGAAAATTTTCAAAGTCTATCTTCGCAATTTGAAGTCGAATTTCAACATATCTCATATAATTGTGTCGGTTTACATCTAACTATGTCTGATATCATCGAATAACATCGATTGAAGCCCATTGAGGTCAACTGTCACTTTGTAATAATTGAAAGTTTTCAAAGTCTATCTTCCTAATTTAAAGTGGAATTTCAACATTTCTCATATATTTGAGTAGGTTCGCATCTAACTTTGTCAGATATCATCGAATAACATCGATTGATGCCATTGAGGTCAACTGTCACTTTGTAATAATTGAAAATTTTCAAAGTCTATCTTCCTAATTTGAAGTCGAATTTCAACATTTCTCATTTATTCGAGTCAGTTTGCATCTAACTTTGTCAGATATCATCGAATAACATCCGTTGAAGCCCATTGAGGTCAACAGTCACATTGTGTTAATTGAAAATTTTCAAAGTCTATCTTCCTAATTTGAAGTCGAATTTCAACATTTCTCATATATTTGAGTGAGTTTGCATCTAACTGTGTCTGATATCATCGAATAACATCGATTGAAGCCCATTGAGGTCAACTGTCACTTTGTAATAATTGAAAATTTTCAAAGTCTCTCTTCCTAATTTGTAGTCGAATTTCAACATTTCTCATATATTTGAGTGGATTTGCATCTAAATTTGTCAGATATCATTGAATAACATCCATTGAAGCCCATTGTGGTCAACTGTCACTTTGTGTTAATTGAAAATTTTCAAAGTCTATCTTCCTAATTTTTAGTCGAATTTCAACATTTCTCATATATTTGAGTGGGTTTGCATCTAACTTTGTCAGATATCATCGAATAACATCGAATGAAGCCCATTGAGGTCAACTGACACTTTGTAATTATTGAAAATTTTCAAAGTCTATCTTCCTATTTTGAAGTCGAATTTCAACATTTCTCATATATTCGAGTGAGTTCGCATCTAACTTTGTCAGATATCATCGAATAACATCCATTGAAGCCCATTGAGGTCATCTGTCACATTGTGTTAATTGAAAATTTTCAAAGTCTATCTTCCTAATTTGAAGTCGAATTTCAACATTTCTCATATATTTGAGTGAGTTTGCATCTAACTTTGTCAGATATCATCGAATAACATCCATTGAAGCCCAATGAGGTCAACTGCCACATTGTGTTAATTGAAAATTTTCAATGTCTATCTTCCTAATTTGAAGTCGAATTTCAACATTTCTCATATATTTGAGTGGGTTTGCATCTAACTTTGTCAGATATCATCGAATAACATCGATTGATGCCCATTAAGGTCAACTGTTACCTTGTAATAATTGAAAATTTTCAAAGTCTATCTTCCTAATTTGAAGTCGAAGTTCAACATTTCTCATATATTTGAGTGAGTTTGCATCTAACTTTGTCAGATATCATCGAATAACATCCATTGAAGCCTAATGAGGTCAACTGCCACATTGTGTTAATTGAAAATTTTCAAAGTCTATCTTCCTAATTTGAAGTCGAATTTCAACATTTCTCATATATTTGAGTGGGTTTGCATCTAACTTTGTCAGATATCATCGAATAACATCGGTTGAAGCTCATTGAGGTCAACTGTCACTTTGTAATAATTGAAAATTTTCAAAGTCTATCTTCCTATTTTGAAGTCGAATTTCAACATTTCTCATATATTCGAGTGAGTTCGCATCTAACTTTGTCAGATATCATCGAATAACATCTATTGAAGCCCATTGAGGTCATCTGTCACATTGTGTTAATTGAAAATTTTCAAAGTCTATCTTCCTAATTTGAAGTCGAATTTCAACATTTCTCATATATTTGAGTGGGTTCGCAACTAACTTTGTCAGATATCATCGAATAACATCGATTGAAGCTCATTGAGGTCAACTGTCACCTTGTAATT